>NW_007727776.1:261530-262977 GCF_000696425.1 Galeopterus variegatus
GAGAAGATGATTTTCACGTGCTTTCTTTCTCTCCTTATAAAGCCACCACCCGTCCATACCCATGATAACTCATTAAACCATTAACCCATTACTCCATGGGTGGATTAATCCATTTATGAGAGCATAGTCTTCATGGTCCAATCACCTTCTAAAGGCCCCACCTTTCAGCACTGCCACATTGGGGATCAATCTTCCACGTGAGCATTGGAGGGGAAGAACATTCAACCCATATCAGCAGGAATTCTTAATCTCAATGTTAGCTATCTGTTCTCAGGCTCGCTGCCTGGACTCTGAGTCCAGCCACATGGGAAGTCGATGTGTTGCTGGAGTCTGGGACTCTAGTAGCTGATGCTAAAAGAGAGACTTCTGTGCTTCTATCTCTAAATCACTGTCTTAGTTCAGGCTGCCCTAACAGAATGCTATAGACTATGTGGCTTAAACAACAGACATTTCTTTCTCACAGTTGTGGAGTCTGGCAAGTCCAAGATCAGGGTGTCAACATGTCTGGTGAGGGCCTTCTTTCTGGTTTGCTAATAGCCACCATCTTGCTGTGTCCTCATATGGTGGTGAGCAGAGAGAGAAGCAACCTCTCTCTAACATCTTTTTTTTGCATCTGGCTGGTATGGGGATCTGAATCTCACATCTCTTCTTTTGAGGGCATTGATCCTATATGAAGGCTCTACCCTCATGTTCTGATTACCTCCCATAGGCCCTATCTCCAAATACCATCATGTTGGAGATTCGGGTTTCAATGTGTGAATTTTGGGGATATACAAGCATGCAGATTAGAAGATTAGAAGATTTCTCTAGTGGGTAGTCAGCGTCCCTATGGCCTGAGAGAATACATTATGTACAACTGGCAGTCTCAGGATACAGATGAGCTAAGTCACATATAGAAATGTTCCTTTTCCAGGATGGCATAATCACTTAAATGCTACAGGGTGTCATGGCAAGTGGCTCTTAGAGATCCTGTTGGTAACGAACTCGCAGGTCTGGCTACCTGCCCCAGACAAAGGCAAACCACTCAAAAGTCAAATGATAGTGAAAATGGAAGTCAGCTTTTATTCGGGAATAACAGTGACCCGAAGAGAAATGTCAACCCATCTCTCTGGTAAACCTGAAGGAGAATGGCCATGCTAAAGCCATCTCAAAGACTCAGATTTTCTGAGGGGTTTTTAAAGAGGGGGCTGAGGGAACGGAACGTGAAAAATGAAAAGCAGGAGGGAGGGGGATGTGAGCAGTGAGGGCTTCATTCAGGGTCTCAGGTGCAAAATCTCACAAACCTCCATCTGGTTTCTGATCCCGTCCTTGCTGTCTGGGTCTGGATAGTACGTGCAAGTCTGAAGCTTTAGTCTAGCTGGAAAACAACTTTACATTTATGTAAAAAATGTCATCTTGCCCCATAACCAAGGTTTAAAATATCAAATAACCATGGGAAAAGAGGGAA
>NW_007727776.1:263277-285509 GCF_000696425.1 Galeopterus variegatus
TTAAAATATCAAATAACCATGGGAAAAGAGGGAACTCAGAGAAATGCATGCCAAGAAAAAAGCAGTGTCCTTTTAAAATTTGCCTACAGCCCATGCAATGTTAGGTCCCAACACGGCTTCAGTCCTGCTCACTCCAACACTGTCATGTGAGGAATGAACGGTGATCTGCTGCCTCACGAGAGTGTGAGCACCATGAGCACGTCTCTTCCCATCTCAGTGTTGGTAACATCATGTTGGTATCAGCCATGCTAGGAGAATTTACACCATGGAAATTGACAAAAACTAGAAGTGAGGATTTTGTTTATTTTTTATTTTATTTTTTGGCAGCAGGCAAGTATGGGGATCTGAACCCTTGACCTCAGTGTTACAACACTGCATTCTAACCAACTGAGCTAATTTTTTTTTTTTTTTTTTTTTTTGAGAGCTGGTTTATATCACACCACTGGATTTAGGAGAATGTAGAGCTTAGACAGCGCTTACAGACTGAGCTCATCTCCTCTGAGCAGTTTTTGGAAATTCTTTCTGTTTTAGGATCAAGATTGATCTTTATGTTTGTCAGGACGGCATCCACATTGTGGCTCACAGCCAACCTATTGCAGGATTTCCTTGTGCAGCTTGATTGTTGTCCTTGCTCCTGCAATGAGGCCTCTTGTAGACACCCAAACCTTTGTTGCTGGGGACCACCCAGGTGTCTGCCAGGCACTCCCACCTCTTGCCAGGTGCCACCTGCTGCTACTGCCAGAGGGAGGTCTAAAATGTGTCAGAGCTGGTGGGCTCAGCCATTCAGTGGTGACTGTCTTTATTCCCTTTTTCTCTCCTTCTTCATTTGTAGTCTGCCCTGATGTCAATCAGAGAACCAGAGGTTTTAGTGAAAAGGCTGTTTCCATCTTAGTTTATAAAGTTAATGTTTACTAAGCACAAAATACGATCCAGGTTCTATGCTAGTAATTCTGCAAATGTGGTTTCGTTTAGTATTCCCAAAACTGCAGAAGATAGGTACTACTAGTACCTTCATTTTCCAAGTGAGGGAGCTGAGCCTTAGAGAGTGAATAAAAGCCAAGGTCACGGAGGATTTGAACTTGGTGTATCTGATTCCTGTCTTTCTCCCTTGAATCAGAGGTGAGTTCATGGAGCCCACAGAGGTCTGAGTCACAGACACCAAACTGTATTTGGAATTAATCTTGTGCCTGCTTTTTTCTTCCTTGGGCTGCATTATCTCCCTGACACCCTTTAGTTCTTTCTGCAAACAGACATCTGGTGGGTCTGCCTCATAGGGTCACCAGATGTGCCAAAGTGGGTCTCAACTGCAAGATTAGACATAGTTTAGGTGCAAGCTGGGACAGCTTCTTCTCCTTCTCCCAACTACTCAATCAGTGATTTATTAATTGCTGACTATAGTGATTCTGCTTTATAATTACCCACAGAACTATAAACACATAGAGATGCTTTAGGCTCTACCCCAGAAATCCTGGTTTATTGATTAAGGCATAAGGCCTGAGAATTTTTATTAAGCTGTAAGAGGAATAGAGAATTAGAAAATCCCCCCAGTGTTAGGTACCTAGAAATGCCAGACAAAATATTACAACATCCTTTTTAAATG
Organism: Galeopterus variegatus; assembly: GCF_000696425.1. Classification (NCBI taxonomy): domain Eukaryota; kingdom Metazoa; phylum Chordata; class Mammalia; order Dermoptera; family Cynocephalidae; genus Galeopterus; species Galeopterus variegatus. The sequence goes on from NW_007727776.1 coordinate 264,878, forward strand.
TAAAACTGAGCTCTCAAGACAGAAATAAAAATCCTCTGGGACCAAAATCATAGAAGAAACTGAAAAGCAGACTGTTGAACACATGAGCTGATTTTGCAGCAGTGCTTGGTGATGGGGTGGTGGTGAGAGGAAGGGCAGAGAGTACCAGTCTAACAATGAATCAGAGGACTATTTTTTATAGTTGTTTAGTATATGATTCTTTAAAACATATTCTTAAGATTCATCCATGCTGTTGCAAGATGTAGCTCATTCATTTCTTGGCCATCTAATATTCTATCGTGTGACCGTACCATGATTTGTTGATTCGTTCTCCTGTCAGTGGGCATTTGGGATATTCCAAGTTTTTTACTCTTAGGCAGTTGTGAATGCACCCATCTCCTGGCGTTCATGTGGCACATCTTGTCTAGGAATAGAACATATTCCAAACAGAACTCTTTGTTCTTCCCTCCAAACTTGTCCCCCTACTGTGCTCCCCATGGCACATAGTGGCGTCTCCATCCTTCCACTTGCTCAAGACAAAACTTTGGTACCATCTGTGTTAGTTTCCAAATGCTGCTGTGACAAATCACCATAAACTGAGTGGCTTAAAATAACACAGATTTATTATCTTACATTTTGTAAATTAGAAGTCCAACATGGGCTTCTCCAGACTAAAACCAGGATGTCGTGAGGGCTGTGCTCCTTCTGGATGCTCTAGAAGAGAATCTGTTTCCTTGCTTTCTCCAGCATTGAGAGGATGCATTCTTTGGCTCCTGGCTCCATTCCTCGAACTTTAAAGTCAGCAACTTTGGGACAAGTCTTTCTCAAGCTGCCGTCTCTCTGATTCTCCCTCGTGTTTTTCTCTTCTGATTTTATTGAGCCCTTTCAGATAATCTGGGATAATCTCTCTATGTTATGGCCATTTGATTAACAGCCCTAATCCCATTTGCAATCTAATTCATTCCCCTTTGCCATGTAACCTAACATATTTACAGATTCTGGGGATTAGGACATAGACATCTTTGGAGGCCATTATTCTGCCTACTATACCATCCTTGATAATTCTCTTTCTCTTACATGATAGAACCAATCTGTTAGGAGACGCTTCTGACTCAGTTTTCAACATAAATTGAAATCCTAGACACTTGCTACTATACCATCCTTGATAATTCTCTTTCTCTTACATGATAGAACCAATCTGTTAGGAGACCCTTCTGACTCAGTTTTCAACATAAATTGAAATCCTAGACACTTCTTACCATTCTACTGTTATAACTACCTTGGCCCAATCCACCATCACATCTCCTGGGATTACTGCCGTAGTGTTCTGACAGGTCCCTATATCCACCCTTACAGTCTCATCTCAATACACCAGCTATAATGACTCTCTTAAAATGTAAGTCATATCATGTCACTCTTCACACAAAACCCTCCAGTGTCTTTGCATTTTCTCAGAATGAAAACCCAGATTCTTACAATGGCCTACCAAGCTTCTAGATTCAGGCATCCCTTCCACCCTGACCTCTCTGCCTCATCTACTACTCCCCAAATTGCTCACTCTTCACCTTTAACTTACTACGTAATTTACTTATTATTGTCTGCCTTCTTCCTTCTGGAAAGTAAGTTCCATGAGGGTAGGAGTTTTTGCCTGGGTTATTCACAGATATCTGCACAGACTCTGGAACTCAGTATTTATACAAGAGTGAATTCTTGTCCAAAGCATTTGTACCAGCAGTGTGGACAAGGAGGTGAGGCCCTGTGCCAGAAAAAGAGGGGGGATGGAAACAAGAGCCCTACATATATATCTGAGAGCCCTAAAAAAATTCCTCCCACTGTCAGAGGTAATGACAAGGGATTTTGTCTATCTTGGGCTGGGCTGAATATCCTAGAAAGCAGGTTAGGGTTGCCAGGGACTGAAGGTGGGGCGAATGGGGAGTGACTGTTTAATGGGAATTTTGGAGGGATGAAAATGTTGTAGAACTAGATAGTGGTGGTGATTGCATAGCACTGTGAATGTACTAAGTGTCGGGGCTGAATATCCTAGAAAGCAGGTTAGGGTTGCCAGGGACTGAAGGTGGGGCGAATGGGGAATGACTGTTTAATGGGAATTTTGGAGGGATGAAAATGTTGTAGAACTAGATAGTGGTGGTGATTGCATAGCACTGTGAATGTACTAAGTGTCATTGAATTGTTCACTTTAAGATCATTAGAATGTTGAATTTTACCACAATAAAAATCTCCTGTGTCTTCTGAGGAATTACTATCACAGGCCTACTGTCATGTAGGGGTTGAATTTATGTTACCTGCATGGTCAAGGGACTCCCAAAGCCAAGAAATTAACATAAGAAGTGCTCTCAAGCTGGTGACAGCCCCTGAACCTTTGAGAGAAGCAAATGAGCCTGTAACTCTCTGGAGGCGGCACATGCCCTCCACTCAGACTCCCTGAATTCCCACAGGTAAATCCTCACTGAACACAAGCTCACCATCCTAAGTTCCACACCCCAAGGGGAGCTCTGTATGTGAACAGCTGTCAGCAGGTGAAACCAACAGCAGGCTCAAAGTGCCAAGAACTCTAGATAGTAGAACAATAGGATAGAGACCATGGAGTATATTTGCTGTGGTTTGAATGTGTCTCCTCCATAATTTGTGTTGAAACTTAATCCCCCTTGTGGTGTTATTTAGAGATGAGTCCTTCTGGGATGTGATCAGTGCCTTATAAACATGCTGGAGGGAACTAGCTTAGCTCCTTTTCTCTTCTGCCTCTGCCACGTGAGGATCTCACCAGATGCCGAATGCCAGTGCCTTGATCTTGGACTTCCCAGTCTCCAGAATTGTGAGAAATAAATTTCTATTGTTTATAAATTACCTGGTCTGTGGTATTTTGTTAAAGAAGCACAAACAGACTAAAACAATATTTAAATTGATTAAGACCTAAATAAGTAAGTACATAGGAAACATGAGGGGGGAAAAAGGCACTACTCTATCAAGAAGCCCAGAAATGTTTGGGACTTTGGATCGTGCATCTTTTCTCTCCATTCCCACATCAGTAGTATCATATTCTAGAATCCAGATGCTGTTTTGGTAGTCTTATGAAAATTTTGGCTTGGATAGAGAAGGCATGAATGATAATTATCTACTTGATATCATTACATTTCTGGAGTAAGCCTTTTATATGAGTATATGTCCCTCCCTATATATCTGTATTGTCACCAGGGCCAACTCCATGGGAGTGTGAACTCTGTGGTTGCACAGGGCCCAGTGCTCAGAAGGGCCTCAGCTTGGTTTAATATCATGCAGTCATCAACTTGAATTTCTTAAATCATTTTGTCTTTGAACTTGTGCTTTGTAAATGAAATCTGATGGAATAGAAGAGATGTATGCAATATTTGTGTTCACAGCTGTCCCTTGCTGTCACATTTGCACATACTACTGTGGACTGAATGTCCCCCCAAAGCTCACTGAAACTTAATCTCCACCATGACAGTGTTAAGAGGGTAGGAAATCCTATTATGGCAATTGAAAGGAGGGGCCTTTAAGAGGTGATTAGATTGTGAGGATTGTACCCTTGTGAATGGATTGATCAGTTCATGGAATAATGTGCATGGTTCTGATACCCTGTGTTGCTGTGGAGAGTCACCACCACCAAGACCCTCACCAGATATATTCCCTAGACTTTGGACTTCCCAGCCTCTGAAACTATAAGAAATAAATGTCAGTTCTTTATAAATGATCCATTTTCAGGTATTCCTTTATAAGTAACAGAAACAGATTAGTACACATACCTTTCTTGATATGCCCTGAGCACAGAAACCAGTGGTCCCACAATGCATGGGTGTTCAGTGAGAAACTAAGTAAATACAGGATCAGCATTGTGTCTCTATGAATGAGTAAGTAGGGCTGCAGAAAACCCAGAGAGGCCATGGTTTTCCCTTTGGAACCAGAACTTGCTGTGGCTGCAGAAAGAAGTGGTCATGTTCTAAGAAGCATGAATGACCAAGAAACCATCTCACAACCCTTTTACTCATGCCACTTCCCTGAACAGACCAACCGCCAGAGAGGCCATGGTTTTCCCTTTGGAACCAGAACTTGCTGTGGCTGCAGAAAGAAGTGGTGATGTTCTAAGAAGCATGAATGACCAAGAAACCATCTCACAACCCTTTTACTCATGCCACTTCCCTGAACAGACCAACCGATTAAGCTGAAAATAATGACTTCAGGGACGGGAAAGGTAGAGCCACGTGTAGGTCCTTTTTCTTTCAGTCCTTCCATACTCATTAGCATGCCCAAAGTAGAGAATGTTAGTAGAATGTGTGCATTATCAGGAAGTGAAATAAAAAACATCCGAATTAGTTTTGTGCAGCATGTCCACTGCATTGGTAAGAACAAAATACACATACATGTATGAGCTATGAAATACAAATTGTGTGATTTAGGTGACTGCGTAGAAGTTAAATGCTCTTATATTTGAATTTAAATTGGCATTACACAATGTAAAGAAAAATGATAAAATTTGTGCTAATACTTTGAATTTTAAATTTATATTTACTTAGAACAACATTAAATAGCAAAGAAAAACCACCATGACCAGTTAAGAGATAGAGCAGAGCAGAACAGAGAAAACTTTGTATGTTTGTACTTCTAATGGCTAATTTTTTCTTTGGGAACAAAGAGTGGCACATTGTGACTTTGCATTGGACCCCACAAACCATATGCTGACCTTGATTGTCATTGAGCTTACTTTTAAAGTTTTTGGTCTTAGTCCAATCCGTACTATTCTCTCTCCTACTTCAAAAACTAAAATTTAGCCCTTTCAAAAAATCTCTTCTGGCGAAGCCCATGGCGCACTCGGGAGAGTGCAGCGCTGGGAGTGCAGGAGCGCTACCGCCACGGGTTCAGATCCTATATAGGGATGACTGGTGCGCTCACAGCACTCACTGGCTGAGCGCGGTGCGGCCAGTCTCAAAAAGGCAAAAAAAAAAATCTCTTTATTCCATTTGTCACTGTTGTGGACTGATGTTTGTGTCCTTTCAGAATTCATATATTGAAGCCCTAACTCCCAATGTGATAGTATTTGGAGGTGGGGCTAACCAGGTTAGATGAGGTCATGTGGGTGAAGCCCTTGTGATGGAATTAGAGTCCTTATAAGAAAAGTAAGAGATAGTAGTGCTCTCTCTCCCCTTAATGTGAGCACAAAGTGAGAAAGTGACCATCTGTGTACCAGGAAGCGGGCCCTCCCCAGGCCTGGAATCTACCAGCACCTTGATCTTGGACTTCCAGCCTCCAGAACTGTGAGAAAAAAATGTCTGTTGTTTAAATCGCCCACTCTATGGTATTTTGTTATAGCAACCTGAGCTGAGTGAGTCCATCACTAATCCATTAGTGTGATCTTTTACCTTCTCTTCTCTCTCAGGCCTGTTTTCTAACAATTCCTTTTGTGAATACATATCCCCATGTTCACATACATTTACATTCTCCTACTACTCTGGATCATTATGTTTTATTTCATGATTGCAATTGCATTTGTTGTATAAGATTTTAAGAAGCTATGTTCTTGGTGGGCTCTCAATAAATTCTTTTTTTTTTTTTTTTTCCTTTTTTTCTTTTTTCATGTCCGGCAACGGATCGCAACCCTCAGTGTCACGCCCGTACCGGACCGGACCGGCAACGGGATCGCAACCCTTGGCTCTGAGCCTGCACCTCGCTCAGCCAGTGAGCAGGAACCGGTCTGTATGTGGGATCCGAACCCTCGGCGGGAGCGCCGCCACACTCCCAAGCGGCGCACTGTAGCAGTGCGCCACCGGGCTGGCCCAAGCTCATGCTTTTCTATTCAGAGCTGCGCACAGAATCTGGAAGGTGAACACATTACATGTCCAATTCTCAGTAAACATTTTTTTGTCTAAAAATGTCATACAAGACTTGTGCCAGATGTTTCTTTATAGTTCTTATTTTATATATTGCTTAGTCAATGTGTGGAATGTTCTTGCTATAATCTTGCTTGTTTGACCCTTAGGTTGTCCTCCTCTTAGTATGTTTAAAGATTTTAGAAATACAGTTTGTATCTATAGGTTCCATATCCATGCATTCAACTAACCTCAGATCTAAAATATCAGGGGAAAAAAATAAATGGTTGCATCTGTAGTAACATGTACAGACTTTTTAAAATGGCCATTATTCTTTAAATAGTACAGTAATAACAACTATATACATAGAATTAACATTGTATTAGGTATTATAAGTAATCTAGAGACCATTTAAAGAATACGGGAGGATGTGTATTGGTTATATGTAAATACTACATTTTATATTAGGGACTTCAGTATAAGTGGATTTTAGTCCAAGAGGTCCCTGAACCAATCCCCCATGGATACAGAGGGACAGCTGTACCATTGTTGGTATCACTACTAATCATAAATAGCAAACACTACTAATAATATAAAATTAATATCATCTAACATTCATTGAACACTTATTATGTGCCAAACATGGTTTTAAGCACTCTGAAGAGAATAACTAACTTGATGCTCACAACTCCATGAGGTAACTAGATTTTAGATACAATAGCACTGACACATGGCTAGTCTAACCAATTTAACCAACCTCAAGCCAAACCAAACACCACTGTGCCATTAAATTTTTACATGTGCCTCATAAGCAAACAATTAATTTTTTTCTAAGCAGAATTTTGGGAAATTTTAATTTAATATGTAATCACTGTCATTTGCACTAAATCTGGTCTTTCTTCAGTCATCTTTCAGGCTTTCTGGGTTTTTAAAAAAGCTTTTCTATTTATGATAAAAAATATATAATGCGAAATTCAGTATATCATTTATGCATTAAAATACCACATAATATAAAATAGCTAAAGATAAGCAGTTATAAATTCAAATGGTTATTAAACCACAATTTTACTGTGGCATTTTAATCATTTCTTGTCTTTAATGTGAAGTCTATAAAATATTTTATATTTATATATATATATATATTTATATTTTGTATTATTATTGTTATTATTATTAGTGGTAGTTAATTTGGACATTAAATTTTATAAACAAAATGAAGATAATCTTTCTTCTTTTCTAAATCAAAGCTACTATCTATAAATAACAAAAAATATATTCAACCACTCTGAAACCTCCATAACTTGCAAATAATATAAATTATATTTTATTATGATATGATGATACTATAATTAAATTTAAAAGTCACCAAAGGAGTACAACCCCAGACTGCAAACAAATCTAGAAAATATAATTTTTAGCTTCCCAGTCTCTGTAGAGGAGGCTTTTATTAGAGAAGGGATTGAGATGGATATTTAATACTTTTTACCAAGGACACCACAGTGTTTGCACTATGCTTTAAATAATCAATAAAATGTTCTAAGGGGATGAAATTGGGAAAAAATCATAGGCAGAAGAAAGAATGTTTTCAATAGTGAAGAAAGAAAAGAAATAAAAACAATTTGTAGTTTCTTTTGAAGAAGCATGAGTAGATTGGGTGCATGTTAGTGGTGAGAAGGAAACATTTTGAGTACAATCTTATAATAATTGGGTTTTGCTTTAGGAGAAATGGGGAGCAGATAAAAGTTTTTAAAAGTGAGAATGCTGAAATCTACATTAAAACTCAGTTATGATGAAATTAAAGATCAGGGCCGGCCCAGTGGTGCACTGCTACAGTGCGCCACTTGGGAGCGCGGCGGTGCTCCCGCCAAGGGTTCGGATCCCACATACAGACCCACCTCTCACTGGCTGAGCGAGGTGCAGGCGCAACACCGAGGGTTGCGATCCTGTTGCTGGTCCCGGTCCGGTACGGGCGCGACACTGAGGGTTGCGATCCGTTGCCGGTCACGAAAAAAGACAAAAAGGAAAAAAAAAAAAAAGAAATTAAAGATCAAAAACTTTTATCAAATTTTAATATTCTTTCTATAAAGATCGTGTTGTACTCAGGTATATTTTAGCTCCTCAGCATGAAATCCGGATTTTAGTATGGAAAAAAATGCTCAGTACTTTTTTTGCATCTGGACTGAAAGTCATAATGACCAAGATACAAAAAAACAACAAAAAAACCCATAAAAACTGAATGTAGGTTTAATAAATTACATTTATATATATTTACTTCTGTATTAAATGAGCTCCGCAAAAAGCATCATAAACCAATTAGAAAAATTCCTTAGAAAAATTAATTTGGAGTTATTGAGTTAATCACCTTCTTACAGTTTACTGTGAAATGCTCAGATTTTTATAAACTAATGTGCAATTTGAATCATCATGTTGATAATATAATATGCAGCATTTTATCACAATTATTTGGCCAGAGGAATATATTTTGCTATAGCATTTTGGAGAACTAGTGTTTTGCGGAACAGGTTATTGTATATACTGACCTAAGTTATTGAATTTCTCAATTATTTCCAGACACCTTGGGAAATAATATATTTTTAAAATTTGGGTTAAGTCATCATTTAGTTCATCTTTGAATATTTTATTCATTTTTAATGTGGTTTCCTTGAGCATTTACAAAACTAGGCAGTTTTTAATTTCACTCAGCAGCTAGGAGAAAGATAGCATGAACAATTAAGTTCCTAGATTATTTTTAAAATATCTTTTTTCATTTAATTAACACCTTCCCACCAAAACCAAAAATCTTTTTCTAAAAAATGATAACAATTTGTAAAATTGGCAATATCTACTTTCCCTTTCTGCAATACTTTCTAAGATTAAAAAAAGAGAGAGAGCTGTAAACGGCTGAAAGCTAAGAACTTGGATAAGTAAAACAAGAGTTTCGAAAACCATAGCTAAAACTTAATCCTAATAATTTCAATTATTACAAATGTTTATTTAAATATACAGAAAAAAAGATGTAGAGTTGATATTTCAGCAGATGTCCAAACAAAAATTTCAGTGGACAGAGTTAAGCAGGTGGAAGACTTTACTCAACGCAATTGCAATAGAGAACCCAGAACACAGTCTACCTCACCTTCAACTGAAAGAAAGGGTGGACAGTTTTTAAATGCTAGGTCGGATAAGGAAAATGTGGTATATTTACACAATGGAATACCGTTGTGCCATAAAAAAGAATTAAATACTGCCAACTTAGAGAAAATCATGTTCAGTGAAATAAGCCAGGCACAGAAACAGAAATACTGCATGTCCTTACTCATAAGTGGGAGTTAAACAATAAACAAATAAATTGAAAAGAAAGGAAGAAAGAAAAAGAAAGAAAGAAACAGCAATCATAATAATTGAACTTTCAAAGGGAGAGAACAGAACTAAGGTTACCAGAGGTGGGAAAGCGGAATGGTGAGAGCAAGGGAGGAAATGGTAAAGGGCCATGACAAACTATTACCTTGTATATTGTTGAACGTACTAATTATCTTGATTTGGGTCTCACGTATTGCACACAGGTATTGATATTCAACTCTACCCCTACTGATATGTACAATCAACTATGTTACAATAAATTTTTTTTAATTAAAAAAAAAAAGCTAGGTTGGGGAGATCATAGGCCATCTCTTTTTGATAACTGGTTTTAACCAAAGGAAAAGCAAGTTTTCTCATATTTTCATGACAGGAGGTTATTTTTCAACTTGGAGCAAGGCATTCTGCAGAAGTTAGGCTACTACCCTTCCACAGATACTGGGAGGTAGGAATGGTGTCTTCCTCAATGATTGCATTTTGTAGAGTAGGCTCCCAGTTCCTTGAGAAAGACATTACTGGATTGTAAAACTGGTAAGAACCCTTTAGAAAATCATAGTAAATCTTTTCACTGCCCTTTTAGGTGTAACTTTTTTTTAAGTAAATGCTATAAGAAAAGGTAGATCGGGGACCTAAAGTCAGGAGTATGCTTGTCTACAGTTTAGCCAAGTGGAGGGGAACATCTTGGGGCCATCTTGGGCACAGAATATAACCAGAGACAAAGGCATAAATTTTTCTGAACATTTTCACAATGGTAAGCTTATAACATATGCATTGCTGGATATACATATTGGCAAGAAACATGTTTTCTCAGGTACTGAACTAAAGCAGTTATTCTTTTTCCAAAAGAGACTGTTAACAGAAAAGCAGAGCAAGAAGGGACAAAATTTTCTGCCCCTTCTTTGAAATTGCTCTCTGAAAAAAAATTTTAAAACTTGTAAGAACCATCATAATCCTCACATTCCCACCAAAAACAATAACTTGTCACATACTAATACTTAATACCTTTATAGTTTAAGTTGGGTAATAATGTATACACACTGGAAAGATAATATAAAAAGATATATATAAATATGTAAATGTATAAATGATTTTTTCTGTTGTTTACTCTAGTTTTCTAATTTCCCCATGCCTAATTGGATGGTAGTTACAAATGAGGCTACATTTCATGGCTCATTACATCTCCTTTATCAGCTCTCTCCAGACTAAACACTGTTGAGAAAGCTCAGAGTCACTTCGAATATGCTCTGTACAAGTCTGGAGGGTCATCTCGTGACATATATATATATATTTTTTGTCCTTTTTTTTGAGACCGGCCACACCGCGCTCAGCCAGTGAGCACTGTGAGCGCACCAGTCATCCCTATATAGGATCCGAACCCGCGGCGGGAGCGCTGCTGCACTCCCAGCGCTGCACTCTCCCGAGTGCGCCACGGGCTCGGCCTTCGTGATTTTTTTAAATTTAAGTATCTTGGTTTCATCATGACAATTCACCACAACTGAACGTGATGAGATCAAGGTATAAGAAAAGAAGAAGAAAGTATATTATTTCCTGGTTTAGAGAAACCTGGGAACCGGGGATGGGGAGGCTAGGATGTCAGGTCTGGGAAGGTCTCTTGCTGTTGCTCGAGTAGCTGCAGTTCTTTGGGGGAAGCCACAAAGGCACGACTGATTAGTAGAAGTAACCAATATTTATACATTGATATCACTGTGTTCTTTAATCTTCATTACCTGTGAGGTAGATTTCATTATTATCCCAATTTATGGGTGCATAATTGGAGGCTCCAAAAAGTTAAAAAAAATTTTTAGTCACATACCACAGTACTTTCATATCTAGAACTCAGTTCTATTGATAGGATAGTCCAAGTTGTTTCTAAGTTTATACAATAGCATCTTTAAAAATTCACTTAATATATAAAGGTGCAACTTTAAGTTAGAGGTCGTTATTTATAAAACATTACAAGATACATGTATTAGATGTGCTGACTATGGCTGCTTTTGTGAAAAGATGTGAGCCAGTCTACCCAAATTAAGCATCTCCTGGGGCAGTTGGTGGGGGGTGGAGGGTGGAGTTGGGGAGCTTTTGGTCAAAGGATACAAAATTATAGTTAGATAGGAAGAATAAGTTTAAGAGATCTATTTTATAGCATGGTGAGTATGGCTAATAATACATTGTATTCTTGAAAAATGCTGAGAGTGGATGTTAAGTGCTCTCACTGCAAAAATGATAACTATGTGAACTAATGCCTGTGTTAATTAGCTAGACTTAACCATTCCACAATGTATATATACTTCATATATACTTCAAAACATCATATTGTGCATAAGAAATGCATGCACTTTTATCTGTCAATTAAAATAAAATAAATAAATACATTTATAAAAATAAAACAATATAATACCAAAGATGCATATTTTAAAAATAGACAAACTAATAAAAAAGTAGAGAAATGGATGTGATAAAATGCCTGAAGTATTACTGTTACTAAGTAATACTGTTAGTAAATAAAAAATATACTAAATAATACATTTCATTAGGTTCTCAGTTTTCCAAAGTCTAAACCAAACTTTAGTTGTGTTAGAAGAAAATATACAACTCATCCACAAAAAATTACAGGCGTAATTTTCCATTGTTGTTTTATTCTTTATAGAGGAGACACCAAGAGTATAACAAAAATGGCATCTACTATAATTTTACCAGAAGACATATTATTAAAATGTACATTTAATTTTTGTCTATATGTAAAAGTAAAGAGTTCAAGATATATTCTAAATCGGGGAAGCCAGTTCTTGGGAAGTTAAGATAACATGACCTCATTCTATTTCTTTAAATCATCTGATTCCACATTTCATAAAATGTGCTGTAGAAAAAGTGTTTGGCAGGATAACAGATGTTATTGGTTAAAAAGCATTCCAAGATAAATAAGCTGGGAAATTGCAGGTCAAATTAAATAGCTTTATTTATTTCAGGATGAACAGATCTTTTGCTGAGATATTATATGCTTAAATTTGTAGAAGGCAATTACAGTGTACAACATTTCCCAAGATCATTTAACCACGCACACATCTATCATGGAATATGATAGTGGAATCTACTTTGGAAATTGTAATACTGTGGTAAAGCCTAGGCAATCTAGAGAGTTAGCAATACATCCATTATGATTGTTCCCTAAGTGCTAAATCACAACAAGGTTATGGTTTTAGGCCCAAATATCAATGTTCTGCATTGTTATTTAAGTTATGTTCTAGATCCTTCAGTTACCAAATAAAATATCATGGAGAGCTATTATTCTTTTAAAAATACAAATATATGTGCTTGCTCGATAATCTCATCAATTTATTTCCTCAAGATTCAGAGCAATGGAGTTGCCAGACCATCAGACTTTTTTTGTTTTGTTTTTTGTTTGGTTTTAGACTTTTGTATTCAGGCATTTTATCAACCAACTGATTGACACAAAATAATTCTGGAACATATGATGTGAAAGAAATAATTTTGTCTTCAGAAACTTGTATGTAAAGGAAGAATCATCTCATCCACATCATGTGGCCCAGAATTCTTTTGCTGGGTAATGTTCAGGAACAAACAAACCCCAAATGGGTGGTTTATAACAATAAAGGTATATTTCTTTCTCAATTAGCTACAGTTTGAGTCATCTGCAGTTCTGTGTGTGTGTGTGTGTGTGTGTGTGTGTGTGTGTGTGTGTGTTTCCTATTCTAGCATCCAGGCTGAAAACAAAGCCTCCATCTATTGCATGTGACTTTTGTTCAGATACGACATACATTTCTATTGCTTTTATGCTGTGGGTAAAGCTAATAATGTGGCTAAACCAAACAGCAGTGAGCAGAGATGTACGTTACCTCTACAGAAAAGAACGGCAACGGAGGGGGTGGAGGGTAGATATTTAAACCTCTCATAGGAAATTACACATTTTTTACAAATATTAATTTTGATGTAGTAAGATTTATCATAGGAAAGAATGGGTTTTTGTTGATTGCATATGTCAAGTCCAAAAAGGCTTTCTCAACTCATTTATACACATATCTTTTTAAGAAATGTATTTCTAATTAATTATATTGAATTGGTTGTGAATTAGTTTTTAGATGCAAGGACATATAAATTTTATTTGAGATGCATTGGGATAGTATAGAATAACATTTGTTATCTTGCACATTTTTTCACACAAATTTTAAATGCCAACTCTTTTTACATTCATTTCCAAGTACAAATTTTGCACTTTAAAATTTTACACCAGGATATTTGTTTTCTTTTGTTTTTTTATTTTTTTTTAATTATTATTNCAGTGTTCTCAAGATGATGTTTCTGATGAACTGGAATTTGTGATTCTCTTTCCATTTTTTTTATAAAATTATTTTAGAAACAAGAAACTTTTGCTGCATGTGCTGTTTGTGTGTTACAGAGTTGTGAGGTAACACTTTCCATAATTATTATGTGTCAATTTATAACCATGGACCAACTACTTGATAACTGTGAATCTGTTTCCTCACCAGTGAAGTGCAGCTAGTAATAACTTCTTGAAAGGGTCATTGCAATAATTGAATAGCATAATAATTATGAGCCTGTTTGATGTTGTGCCTAAGACAAAGTGAGCACTTACAGTATTGATTATAGTCCTCTTTTACTCTAACTCTCAAAAATTGAGGCTGGATCTTTGCAAATTAGACTCATGTCAAATAAACTTAATAAAACTGGTAAAATGTAAATAAAAATAGCCTTTTCAAATTTGGATTTTTCCCTCTTCTTCAGCCCCTCCCATACTTAAATTTTGAATAAAATATTTACCTCTTTCTGTCTTGTATTATAGTTTTTATCATCTTATCTCATGTGTCCCACTATATTATGAAATTTATGATGATCAGAATACATCAAGATCATTCCTATGTTCTGAAGACTGCCTTTGTACAGACTTTGCCCAAAGTATATGCTTAATACATAATTTTTGTTTTTAAATTGTGAATTTAGCCTTCTTGATTTACATAGTTTTATCCCAATAATATATTTTTGAAAACAACAAAAGTATGCCTTATTTTAACACCACTTTGTCAGGCAGAATTGATCATATTCTACTTTAAAAAATATTCCCATGTTTTGGTTTATTTCTTCAATTTAAATTTTAATTGTTGATATTTCCAAATGCATGCAAACATAAATCTTATTTCTTCTTGTATCTCCAGGTGTCTCTTAAATATATTGCTTCTGTTGTAAGGGACAGACAAGATAAATTATATTGTATTATTATGCATGACTGAGCCACAGAACACCATCAGGCCCAATGCACTACATTTTTACATGTCTTTTATGAGCTGCCACACATATAAGTAGGGGATTTATATATTTAGAAAAAGATATGTATTCCAACCATAAATTCTCTATTTTTNCAATATTTTAAAACAATAGATTATTAATAATATCTTGGACTTTACGGTGGCCATGAAAATGTGTGGCTCAGATCTCCTGTGAGGGAAGCATAATTGACTGAGCCCAGCTGCATATCTCTGGATCCACTACTGCCTTCCCACTGTGGACACACTTCCCACAGGCTTCTCCCAGCCATGACAGCATGGCAGGGGGGTAAGCAGCCCCATTCTGGTGAGATGTGGGTTCCTCCAATGTCTAACTCTCTGGAGAGTTAGTGCCAGCCAAAAATTCTTGTAAGTTGGTTACTGCAGTCTGAAACTTTTCCTAACCAATTTTCTTCCTTTTCTCTCTTTCCACATTTGTCAGACCTGCATCGTGGTCTGAAGGCTCTCCCCCATCTCGTTTGCTCACATTCCCATTAAATCTCTTGCACATTTAATCACATCTTTGAATCTATTTTTAACAACTCAGACCTGTATACAGTGGATACCTGTGAAAAATTCATCCATTTATTAAGACTGCAGCTGCTATTGTCTATAGGAAATACGAAAATTCTTTGTGAATGTTGTGAGGTTATTTTTAGATATATATGTGGTTCTTTAGAAATTAAGTTAAACCCAATCTAATAACCACAATATGAACATCTTGCTCAGGAATACTGGACAGCTGTTCAATTTCCATCGTTTTCCACATGGCATCCTTAGATATACATACAGGCATGTCATTTAGTGTTTGGATTTCAAAAATTATTAGCTTCAGGGCCGGCCCGGTGGTGCACTGGAGAGTGCGCCGCTTGGGAGCGCGGCGGCGCTCCCGCCGAGGGTTCGGATCCCATGTGGAGACCGGTTCCCGCTCACTGGCTGAGCGCAGTGCGGGCGCAACACTGAGGGTTGCGATCCCGTTGCCGGACCCCGGTACGGGCGCGACACCGAGGGTTGCGATCCCGTTACCGGTCAGTAAAAAAGACAAAAAAAAAAAAAAAAAAATTATCAGCTTCTGAGTTTGCTGTTGCCTCCAAAGTAAGAATCAAGAAAATAAGCAGTGTCTAACTAGTACTTATGCAGAGAAGGTAGAAATTGTCAACTAATTTGAAATTAACACGTATTTTAGTTTGGTCAATGTTCCAATAATTAAAACATACAAAAAATAGTGTTTTCTCTTAAGGATTTCTGCCAAATATTATACATGTTGAACATTTTAAAGTAATATTAATATATCACATCTGTAATACAAATCAATGGAGAGTAACTTTAAACAAAAAATATTGTTCTATAGATCTACATATAATATGTGTTTATAATTAAATGTTCACAACTGAATATTGTCCAAGCTCAAATTCATTCACAGTCAGCCACAATTGGCATTAATGGCTCAAATCTCTGAAAGAATCTTTAAGATGATGTCACTGTACAAATAGAAAATCAAGTTTTAAGTACTAAGAGTGAAAGGATGGAAAAAGATCTTCCTCGTATAACTTCGTATAATGAATATTCTATCAGATCCTTCTTTTCTTTCACTTTCTGCTGTGGAATTTCATGAGGATGTCTCTGCCTGGTCTTGCTAATCAATGTGGCTAACTAACTTTAATGACAAGTTCCTCTTTGAAGCCATTATTTACCTCGATTTTGTTGCAGTTAAACTAATGACTTGGTGTATATATTTGTCAGGACTTTCTGCTAAAATTACTGTGGTCTGTCTTTCCTGGACAATTTAAAGAAACAACAAAGAAATATAAAGGAGAAAAGAAAAAGCAAAAAGACTGGAGGAAATATTTGTATTGTTGGAAGTTTCAACTACATTTATTAGAATGGATCTCAATACTTTATATGTGATAAATATTTTGATAAATTTTATTGATATATTATATTCATGGTATTATAGTAGTTAATTTGATTCACAGAAAAAATATATATGAGAAACTAAAATTTTGGGTTGTTATTATCTTTGTATTTGGCAAGTCAATAAACATAAAATGATAGAAAAAACAAAATGCCACCTAAATTAATGGTATCAAAAGAATGAAGAACAGTATTACTAAAAACTTGAATTAAGGATTCAAGTAGAGAAAAAGCTTAGATTCAAGAGAAATCACAAATCAGAAATTTGTAAAATATAATTAGTTATTTATATAATGCTGTAAAAGCAGTATTATAAATTATTTCCCCCCCAAAAAGAAGTAATTTGGCATTATTTCTATTTTTTAGGTATCAGTTTAATGTGTTAAATTCCACTCTTTGTGAGGTTATTAGTATTCAATTTTAGAATAACTATAAATTATACTATAGGAGATAACTGGAGAGGTTTGAACAAAATTATTTTAACAAAAGATTTTTTTTAATTTTAAATATTCTTATGTAATTGTTTCCATTTATCTTGCTATATTAAATTTTATTTGGAAATAAATATGTGAATAAGAAAAATAGAGAAGATCGTGTTTTAATCAATCTACTTTTTACTTTTAATCTTTCTAACATTCAGTTAATTTTAACATGTCAGTTCTCCCTAAATTGATCTGTAAATTCAATTCCAATCAAAATTCCATCATTTTTTTTTGCAGTTAGACAGCACACCATCATACTTTTTAAAAATAAAAATGAACAAGCTGATTCTAAAACTTATATGGATATAAAAACTAAAATAACAAATATTGAAAAAGAAAAAGTTAAAAGATTTACACTATCAAAATTTGCTACAAAGACTAAAGCAAAACAATGTGGTATTAGTAAAAGGATGGATACATAAATCAATGGACACTATCAAAATTTGCTACAAAGACTAAAGCAAAACAATGTGGTATTAGTAAAAGGATGGATACATAAATCAATGGAACACAGTAGAGTCCAGAAATAAACCCACACATATGGGCAATTTTTGATGGAGATGCAAAGGTAAATCAATGGACGAAAGAATAATTTTTCAACAAATGGTAGACATCCATATCCAAAAAATGAACCTTGAACTTTACCTTACAGTATATACAAAAATTAATTCAAAATGTTTCATTGACCTAAGTATAAAACCTAAAATTATAAAACTTCTATATAAAAACAGGAGAAAATTTTAGTGCCCTTGAATTAGGCAAAGATTTCTCTGATAGGACACAAAGCAGAAAAGAATTGATAAATTGGACTTCATCAAAATATATAACTCTTCCTGTCTTCAAAAGACATTGTTGTTGGGCCGAGCCTGTGGCGCACTCGAGAGAGTGCGGTGCTGGGAGCGCAGCGGCGCTCCCGCCACAGGTTCGGATCCTATATAGGGATGGCCGGTGCGATGCACTCACTGGCTGAGCATGGTGCGGCTGGTCACAAAAAGGACAAAAAAAAAAAAAAAAAAAACATTGTTGTTAAAATCAAAGCACAAACTACAGATTGGGGAATAGGCAAAATGAGTAATAGACGTGTATCTAGAATATATAAAATACTCTCAATAAGAAAACAAAAAACTTGATTTAAAAAGATCAACAAAATTGGCAAACCTGTATCTAGATTGATTAAGAAAAAAAGAGGGAAGACTGAAATTACTAAAATGAAGAATGAAAGAGGGGAACTGCGTGATTAGCCCAGTTGGTTAAAGTGTGGTGTTATAACACTGTTATGGATAAATATGTCACCCAAAGTTCATGATTGGAATTTAATCCCCATCATGACAGTGTTAGAAGAGTGGGAAATCCTATTATGGTAACTGGAAGATGAGGACTTTAAGAGGTGATTAGATTGTGAGGACCATGCCCTAATGAATGGAGTAATCCATTGATGGTTTAATGGTGGTCACAGGCGTGGGTATGATGGCTTTATAAGGAGAGGAAATAAGAAGCTTAGCTCTCTCTTGCTCCTGCCATATTCACATACGACACCCTGCAGTGATGTGAAGAGTCACCACCCACCAACAAGGCCCTCACCAAATGTGGTTCCTGGACTTTGTACTCCCCAGCCTCTAAAACTATAAGAAATAAATTCTATTTCTTTACAAATTACCCAGTTTCAGGTACTTCTGTTATAAGAAACAGAAATGGACAAATGCAAACACCAAGGTCAATAGTTCAGATCCCCCTAAGAAAAGATCCCCAAGGTCAACAGTTCTGATCCCCAGCCACCAAAAAAAAAAAAAGGAAAAAGGAATACTATGAATAACTGTATGCCAACAAATTGAAAAAATGGAAAAATTCCAAGAAATTAACAATTTACCAAAACTGATTCAAGAAGAAATACAAAACATGAATAGATCTACCTATATACCTATAACATGAAAAGAGAATGAATTAATAATTTTAAAAGTTCCCATACAGAAAAGCCCAGGCCCAGATGGCTTCACTGGAGAATAGTTTTAAACATTTAAAAAAGAGCTAATACCAATTCTTTTTTTTTGTCTTTTTCCGTGTCCGGCCACGGATCGCAACCCTCAGTGTTGCCCCCGTACCAGACCGGGGACCGGCAACGGGATTGCAACCCTCGGTGTTGCTCCTGCGCCTCGCTCAGCCAATGAGCGGGAACCGGTCTGTATGTGGGATCCAAACCCTCGGGTGGGAGCGCCGTGCGCTTCCCAAGTGGCGCACTATCCAGTGCGCCACCGGGCCGGCCCCTAATACCAATTCTTAAAAAATTTCTTCCAACAAATGGAAAAGGAGGGAATAATTCTCTACGCATGTCAGTATAAAAATGATTACATGCCATGACCAAATGGGATTTATCCCAGGAATGCAAAGGTGGCTTACCATCCAAAAAGCAATTAATGTAAATCAACATGTCAATAGAATAAAGGTCAAAAATGACATCAATAGATGTAGAAAAAGCATGTGACAAAATCCAACTCTGTTTCATGTTAAAGCACTTAAACTAGGAACAGAAGGGAACTTCCTCTATCTGATAAAGAATATCTATAAAAAACCCACAGCTAACATCATACTTAATGGTGAAGGACTGAATGCTTTTCTTCTAGATCAGAAATAAGACAAGGATGTTCACTCTTGTCACTTTTATTAAACAATGTACTGGAGATTCTAGCCAGGTAAATTAGGCAAGAAAATGAAATAAAAGAATCCCAGGTTGGGAAAGAAAAGTAAAACTATATTTGCAGATGTCTTAATTTTGTATATAGAAAACTGCCATGGACTCTACTTAAAAAAAAAAAAAAAACTATTAAAACTAATTAACAAACTCACCAAGATTCAAGATCAATATATGAAAATTAATTATATTTCTATGTGATAGAAATGAAAACTCCAAAAATAAAATTATGAAAAAAAATCCAATTACAATAGCATTGAAAATAATAAAATATTTAGGAATTAATTTAACAAAAGAAGTGTAAAACTTGTACTCTGAAAACTACAAAACATTATTAGAAGAAATTAAAGCAAAGCTCAGTAAATGGAAAGATATCCCATATTCATAGATCAGAAGACAATATTGCTATGAGGCTATACTTGCCAACTGACCTACAGATTTAACATAATTCCATATCACAATCCCAGCTGTCTTCTTTGCGGAAATTGACAAACTGATCCTAAAATTCATATGAAAATTTAAGGGACTCTGAATGTAACCAGCAACTAAGTACAGCTGCTCTTCTGCCAGGAATAAAGGACTTGAGATAGGTGTTGTGCAAGGTTTAGAAGTTTTATTCAGGAAGTGCAACCTGGGAGACAGACTGTAAACAGTCCAGAGGCTCAGGAGCCTCAGCAGAGTTTTGAAAGGGAAAAGGAGGGAGCAAGATGGCGACGGGTCCAGAGTGAGCATGCCAGAGGACAGAGAGAGCCTGTGAAGTGTGCGCTGTGCTGCCAGAGTACTATTTGCATTTCCAAGAGCAACAAAAAACAAATAAATCACTGATCAACTAATCTACAACGAAAAAAAGCAACTACAGTCTCGAGGTTTTAGGGCCGATGCAAAAGAAGATTCCTGAGAGCGCCACAACCGTGCCAGGAGACCGAGCAGCCCAAGGCAATAAAGGCTAGGAAAGATGGCAGCGGCGACGCAGAGACAGAGAGGAAGGTGCGGGACCGGCCCAGCTCTGGGAGCTCTGTGAATGACCCCCAACCCAGCCCCGCTTGGGGGCCAAAGGCCCGCCCGGCCCCCACTTACCAT
>NW_007727776.1:286334-286828 GCF_000696425.1 Galeopterus variegatus
CGGGGGAGGGGGGAAGGTGGGAGGCCCAGTGAGGACCTTGACCAGGGCCGCAGGAACATCCACAGTGTCCGTGGCGGAGGCCTGAGACCCCTTCAGGGCCGGGCGGGGCTGAGAGAGGAGGATTGCAGAAGACACGCCCCAGCCCTGTACTGAGCGCACAGAGAGCGGAGGGGTCTGGCAAAGGAGGAGGAGTCTCGTAAAAAAAGACATACCCTCCGGGAGGCCCCATCGTATGCACACAGAGAAGGGAAATGCCCGGAAAGCAAGGCAGAGACTTACAGATCTCACACACCCTGTTGGGCTGGCAGGACAGGATCCAGCTGCCAGGGCCAGAACTCAAGGATCAGGGAGAACTCCCAGAGCTGACCAGAGAGGAAACTTTTCGGTAAGGCCCAAGACCTGAGGCAAACACACATATAGAACACTAAGGGCCATATGAGCAGTCACAGAGTAGGCAAACCAAATTGACAAACACAGCCATACCTTAGTTAGCC
>NW_007727776.1:289982-328289 GCF_000696425.1 Galeopterus variegatus
CTTATTGGTGGGAGCTAAAAAATAAACAAATTAATTCACACACATACACACACAAAAAAAAACGGGGGGGGGAGAAGATATAACAACTATTCTTTTTTGAAGTTGTTACAACGAACAAACGGAAAGGACATTCTTGGTGGGGGAGGGGAGAGAGGGAGGAGGGAGGGAGGTGTCGGTGATGGGTCATAATAATCATATACATTGCATATTGACAAAATAAAAATTTAACGAAAAAAAAAAAAGAAAGAAACAAAGACTCATTTCAAATCTTTTCAGCCAAGTAATAAAATGACTTCAACTGTTGACTTCTAAAGTTTATTTTCCATTCAAATAAGATAATTGTTCATAGAAAAGTAGGTATAGTCCTTGAAAGAGACAATGTAAATAAACAAAACACAAAATAAGATGCTAGGAAAAGCCTAAATAAATTGAAAACAAGGAAAGAATAATCAAGGCTTAAAGCTTCATTTAATATTTGTATGTGTGTATGTATTTATTGATGTTTGTAATAAATATTATTTATAGGTATGAACATCATGGACAATTTTAATGTTTCCTTTACACTTTCCTTTTTTTTTTTTTTGTCTTTTTTCGTGACCGGCAACGGATCACAACCCTCAGTGTCGCGTCCGTACCGGACCGGGACCGGCAACAGGATCGCAACCCTCAGTGTTGCGCCCGCACCTCACTCAGCCAGTGAGCGGGAACCGGTCTGTATGTGGGATCTGATCCCTCGGCGGGAGCGCAGCCATGCTCTCAAGCGGCGCACTGTAGCAGTGCGCCACCGGGCCGGCCCCTCCTTTGCACTTTCTCTGGTTTCCAAGTTTTCAACAATAAACATGTATTGATTTTACAATTAGAAAAATTTTTATTAAAAGAAAATTAATCTTATGTATTAATGATAAAATGAATAAATGGGTTTTGCGTAAAATTCAGTATTATTTTAGAAAAGTGAACTAATCTCTTTATTCTGTAGTTTTTCATTTTACTTTTAAACCTGAAAAGTAAATATATTAGTTGTTGACATTTGGCCACCTTTAAAAGAGGAAATTTAGGCAGAATGTATAACTACCTCACCCTACCCCACCCACAAGAAATCATGCACAGCTATATATTGAGGCAAGTTAAATGAATGAGAGGAGAAAGACAGATGGTGATTGATGCTGTACTTAGTACATAAATTAGAACAGGAGGTCATGCCAAGTTGTCATTTGAAACAGGCATCTTCTCCAAAATATCACTGGTTTAAGTCATTTGTGATACTCTTTTCCGGTTATAGAGTGGTTCATTTAATACATTGTAATTTGTATTATGTACTAAATAATAAATTATTTGTGAAATCATTTGCATTTTAAAATGAAAAAGTAGTTTATATGATATAAATATATAAATTAATGCTGGATGCAGATATTGGGGGTCGGTCAATGAAATGTCAATAATAATAGTAATAATTAAACTTCCCTTGGGAAAAGGGCAGTTTTTCGTTTGGGTAAATAAATTGCCTTTATTTTTTTCTAAATGATACACAAAGAGATTTTTTCTATATAAATAAAGTTAAATTGTGTGGAAACTACAGGAGATAAAGGTTGAATGTTGTTCCTGAGCCCAACAACTAGCAAAGTATGTGAGCCAAAGTACAACCTCAGGTCCTTTGCTTTTTAAACTTCTTTCACTTTTCCCTGTTATACTTCAGGCATTAAGAGGGTTGAGGGCAAGATAAAGCCGCAATGTGGAGTAACTGATTAATAAAACCGAAAATCTGGTACAAGAAATTACCAGATAGATTAATAAGACAGGAAATCTGATATAATATAATGATGTAGAAGCTCAGTGATTTCAACAATAAGTGGAAAGTGTTAACATCAATAAAAATGGCACCTCCAAAAATAATCTCCTCTGTAAAAAGAATGAAAACACTGGCAAAATTTGAAAGAATCAGCTTTTCAGAACTCTGGAAATTAGAGTTGCAGCATTCTGGGAAGAATTTATTCAGGAAACACACTGAAATTTGGTAAGAACAGTGAGTCTGTCGTCTTTTAACTTGCACTATTCCTATCCTACAATCACGGGCTCCACAATAGCCTTCAAATCCTACAGCCTGTAATCTCAATAAAAACCAACAGGCTAGCAGCTAGTGGAGTGGAATAACTGGGGTTGGAGCTCGTTCAAAGCCTTGTTCCTAGAGAATTGTCACTATTTGACCTGTTAGTTCCTTGGAAGACCTAATATGCAAGACTGTCTTGGTTTGACCTGCCTCAGAGCTTACCCAATGAAAACTGTCTTTTCCTCCAGAGCAATTGTTGAAAACAATCAGATGCAATTACTGAACATCTCTGCTGACTGAGTAGTGAATAACAAATGAGGAAAGCAACAGGCTGAAAAAGGAAATGCTTAAAAGGAAAAGCTGGATAATGAGATGTCTATAGGGAGTTTTGAATAGCTCTGATATATTCCTGGGAACCTGGAAGGTTAACGCAATGCTGTAAAGTTGCTAAAAGAAGAGGTGAAGGTATGCCCCAAATATGCACATAAGGGAGAGAATGAAGATAAATAGGAGAAAAGATTTTGTAGCCAATTAAAATTAAATTGCTCTTAATCAGAACAAGATTATTTTAAGTGAACATGTGAATTTTAAGCCCCATGGCAATAGCAACAAGCAAACGAACCCTCCAAAAAATAGTAAAGGAAATAAGAGAATTAAAATAATATAGGAGAAAATATGTATTTACACGAAAGAAGGTAATAATGGAGGAATACTGAAACAACAAGATGTAAGACACAGTAAACAAGTATCGAAATGGCAAATCTAAATTCTACCTATTTATAATTACCTTAGATATAAATAGATCAGACTTTTCAATTAAGAGGCAGAGATTATAGACTTTTCAAGTAAGAGGCAGAGATTAGCAGAAAGTTAAAAGTATATATATGATCTAACTGTACGTTGTCCTCAAGAGATACAATTTATATTTAAAGACACACACAGGTTAAAAATAAAATGATGTGAAAATATACTCCACACAAATAGTAACCAAAAGAAAGCTGGAGTGGCTATGCTAATGTCATAAAAAATAAACATTAAGACAAAAATTGTTACTACAGAGAAAGAAGAATATTTTATGATGAAAAAAGGGTCAATCCATCCAGAAGTTACTACAATTATATATCTATGGTCAATTTATTTTTGACAATACAATTATATATTTATGGCAAATTTATTTTTGACAAGTATGCCAAGACAATTTAATAGGGAAAGAATAGTCTTTTCAACAAATGGTTCTGGAACAACTGGATATTCACTAACAAAATAGTAAAGTTGGAACCCTTCCTCACATCATATACAAAGTTTAACCAAATGTGTTTAAAAGGCCTAGATGTAAGAACTAAAATTATAAAACTTGTGTAAGAAAACATATGTGTAAGTCTGTGACCTTGGATTAGGCAATGGTTTCTTAGATATGGCAACAAAACCACAAGCAACAAAAGGAAAAGATAAATAGGACTTAACCAAAATTTAAAATTTTATACATCAAAGAACACTATTAAGAAAATGAAAATACAACCCACAGTGTGGAAGAAATTTTGCAAACCATATATCTTGTAAGGGTCCAGTATCCAAAATATATAAAAACCCAAAATCTATAACAGGATCCCTGTACTGGCCAGCCACCAAAAAAAAAAAAAAAAAAAACTATTATAACTCAACAACAAAGGCAAATAACTCAATTAAAAATAGGCAAATTATTTAATAGATATTTCTCCCTCCAAAGAAGATATACAAGTGGCTAAAAAGCACATGAAATGATGTTTAATATAATCAGTCATTAGGAAATGCAAATCAATACTCCAGTGAGATACTACTTCACACCCACTAGAGTGGGTATAATAAAATCAACAGTAACAAGTGTTGACTAGGAAGTGGAGAAATTCGAACATTATTCATAATAGCCAAAAAGTGGAAACAACACAAATATTCATCAACTGAAGAATGAACAAAACATGGTGTATCCATACAATGGGCAATTACTCAGTCATATAAAATAATGAAATACTGGTTGATAGCACAACCTGCATGAACTTGTAAAACATTATGCTATGTAAAGAAGCCAGATCCTAAAGGCCATATGTCATATAATTCCATTTATATGAAATGTCTAGAATAGCCAAATCCATAAAGAGAAAAGGTAGATTAGTGGTTGCCAGGGGTTGAGGGTAAGAAGATATGCAGAGTGACTGCTAATGGGTATGGGATTTGGGGGGAGGGCAATGAAAATGTACTAGATTAGAGAGTAGTGATGGTTGCACAACTTGTGAATATACTAAATACCACTGAGTTTTATGTTACTTGAATTATGTTCCAATTTTTAAAAAAAATCAAAAGTAGAAACTATTTTAGCAATAAGAGAACATCCCTGACTATAACCTCCTAAGTTGAGGGAGATGAACTGTTTGTCAATGACATATCTCAAAACTCTCAACAGTAGGTACCCATTTACTCATAACAAGGGTGTAAACCCACAATAAATGTCAGTAAAATACACAAAAAACAGCGATAACAGCAGCACCACATACAGAAAATTTACATTTGTCAAAAACTATAATAAGCACTTTTCATATATTACCTTATTTAGTCCTAATAACCATCGTAAGAATTAAGTAGCATTATGGTATTTTTACAAACAAAGAAAAGAGACTCAAGGAAGTTAAGAAGCTTTAAGTTACACCATGAAGAAGAATTTCAAATTTTTCTGATTTTGATATCCCAGGTTTACCCTCTGAACATCCATATTACACTACCTCATTCATTCATTCACTCCTAACAAGTCAGATATTCTTTTCTTTCTTATTTTTTTTTGTAGCATAATTGGTTGTATATATCTGTGGGGTACCACATTGAATGTCAAAACCAGTGTGCAATATATGATGCTCAAATCAGGATAATTAGTATATTCAACATTACACAATGTATTCATTTTTTGTGGCCTTTTATCAGTTTCACACTAAATCACGCTCCCCTTCCTCCTTTCCCACCTTTAGTAACCTCAACTCTGTTTGCTCCTTTTGAAAGTTCAATGTATTATTATAATTGCTGTATCTTTCTTTGTTTCTTTTTTATTTTACTTGTTTTTGTTTTGTTTTGTTTTAGCTCCCACTTATTCATGAGGACATGCTGTATTTCTCTTTCTGTGCCTGGTTTATTTCACTTAACATAATATTCTGTAAGTTCACCCATGTTGTTAGAAATAACAGAATTTCACTCTTTTTAATGGCTGAGTAGTAGTTGATTGAGTATATACACCACATTTTCCTTATCCAGTCATCCACTGATGGACATTTAGGTTGGTTCCATATCTTGGCTATTGTAAATACAGCTGGAAAGTTCAGGTATCCCTTCAACATGATGATTTCCATTCCTTTGGGTATATACCTAGCAGTGGGATTGCTGGATCATATTGCAGCTTTATCTGTAGTTGTTTGAGAAACATCTGTACTGTTTTCCATAATGGCTGCACTAATTTACAGTCCCACCAGCAATGTAGGAGGGTTCCCCTTTCTCTGCATCCTTGCCAGCTTGTGTTATTTTCTGTTTTGTTTTGTTTTTTTATAATAGCCAGGTTAACTGGGGTGAGATGATATATCAGTGTGGTTTTGATTTGCATTTGATGCTTAGTGATTGTTGGGAAAATAGAATAATTTAATCAGGCCCTCTCACCTTAAGTCTGTTTGGGGGTGGTGTGGTGCATTCTTTGTAAATAAGTCCTGTGTGGGTGGAGTTAGTGTGCATGGGCAGTGCTGCAATTTTGGCTGGCATCTAGTGCCTAGGGCATCTGCTCCGCATGGTCATGCTCTCAGACCTATGGCTCCAGGGACCTTTCGGCTGGTTACCTAGTTCATAAACCTGCGTGTGAGGGGTCTGCTGACCCAGCCTGGTGTGTGAAGGGTTTGTGACCCAGTCTGTGAACAGACTTGAGAGGTCTGTGAGCTCCAGACCCAGCCCTAGCTCTACAATCAGCCCAGTCAGCATAATCCTCTGTGGCATGTACAGTTTGCAAATATTTTCTCCCACTCTGTAGGTTGTCTTTTTCACTCTGTTAATTGTTTCTTTTGCTGTGCAGAAGCTTTTTCATTTGATATAATCCCATTTGCTTATTTTTCTTTTGGTTGACTGTGCTTTTGGGGTCATATTCATAAAAATCTTTCCCCAATCCTACTTCCTTAAGTGTTTCCCATGTTTTCTTTTAGGAGTTTTATAATTTCAGGTCTTTTATTTTAGTCTTTAATTCATTTTGAGTTGATTTTGGTATATGATGAGAGGTATGGGTCTAATTTCATTCTTCTAAATATGGATGTACAGTTTTCCCAGCACTATTTTTAGAAGAGGCTGTTTTTTCTTCGATGCATGTTCTTATTTCCTTTTTCCAATATCAGTTGGCTGTAAGTATGTGGGCTGATTTCTGGTTCCATCCTTTTCCATTGGTCCAAGAGTCTATTTTTATACCAGTACCATGCTGTTTTGGTTACTATAGCTTTGTAGTATAGTTTGAAGTCACGTAGTGCTATTCCTCTGGTTTTATTTTTTCTGCTCAGGACTGCTTTGTCTATTTGGGGTTTTTTGTTGCTCCATGTGAATGTAGTATTGTTTTTTCTATTTCTGCACAAAATGTCATTGATATTTTGATGGGGACTGCATTGAATCTGAAGATTGCTTTGAGTAATATGGACATTTTCACAATGTTGATTCTTCCAAACCATGAGCATGGAAATCTTTCCATCATTTTGTGTTCTCTTGAATTTCTCTCAGCAGTGATTTGTAGTTCTCATTGAAGAGATAAATCTTTCCATCATTTCGTGTTCTCTTTAATTTCTCTCAGCAGTGATTTGTAGTTCTAATTGTGGAGATCTTTCACCTCCTTGGTCAAATTTATTCCTAGGATTTTTTTTTTTTTTTTTTTTTTTGTGACTATTGTAAATGGGCTTGCTTTCTTGATTTCTTTTTCTACTAGTTTGTTGTTGAAGTATGAAAACACTACTGATTTTTGCATGTTGATTTTGTATCTTGCAACTTTACTGAAATAATTTATCAGCTCTAAGAGATTTTCGGTAGTCTTTAGGTTCTTCCATATATAGGGTCATTATCATCTGCAAATAGGGACAGTTTGACTTTGTCTTCTGATATCTGGATGCACTTTATTTCTTTCTCTTGCCTGATTGCTCTGGCTAGGATGCCAGCTGGTTAGCTCAGTTGGTTAGAGCACAGCCATATATCCCCAAGGTCATGGGTTCAGATCGCCAGAACTGGGCAACCACCAAAAAAACAAAAAAACAAAAAACAAAAACAGACAAGCCAGTTTTTTTATTATGACCTCATTTCACAGACTGTATAAACTTTTACCAATCCCAGTGGGACTCATATTACGTATCTACCTCAGAAGGAGAACATCAGGATTAAATGTCTACATAGTTCCCCTGTGTCTCCTAATAGAGAAAGAAACACCAGATTGGAGATAATAAGTGCTATGACTATGTTTCAAGGACACAGAGGCTGTTCTTTACCTCTTAGGGAAGTTGACTGGATGGAAAAGGAATCACCATCACCTAATGTGACAATGATTTGCAATGCATCAGCTTGACTCAGCATCACTAGCTGTCTATCATTGGGGGAAAATACTTTGACATCTGAAATACTTTGACATCTTAATATGTAGCACCATTTGCATTGTATTCAGATGCAGTCCCTTAAAATGTCTATTTCAAGTTCAACCAAATGAATTAGGTAGTAATAAACAAATAAATGAATGAAAGTTATCGCAGAGGTTATACTGTGTTTCTCTCAGTTAAAGTGATTAGAACTGAAAGAAATAAGAAGACCCTGTTTGAGATCATAAAGTGATGGGAGTGTTAGGTATTGACAAAGTCTAAAGCCCCACAAACAGAGCTTAGTGATTCCAGCAGAAGAGGATGGTCAGAGGCCATGTAGGGATTAGAGGCAGGATATCCCTGTGCATGGTAATTTTGAAGCCATAGGGTAAAACAGTTGGCAGCCACAAATCAGCAGATGACAACAAGGCCCAAAGAGAAGAATTTTGAAGTGAAAGTTGGGATGCTGAGCAAGCTCTTGAAACCAGGTGAGGCAGCTACTGCAGGAAAAGTGGAAGAGCCTGTCAGGGAATGGGGAAACTTAAGAATCTGGAATGGATGCAATTACCCTAGCAGAATCCAGTAGCGATGGTGTATTTCTTTACTATTTATATTTTTGTCTGTATTTTTAAATATATTCTCCTAGTGGGTGAGGTCTATAGAACATATTACACTGCTATTCTAATAGCTTAATACAAAGCACTTGATCATTTTAAATTTAATTTTGTTATTTTCCTAGTATCCCTATGATTTGTGTGTTTCCATATTTAATACTAATACAAAGTCAATAAAATTCTCATTTCTGATCCCTGCATAATGAGGTTAAAATGTTCGAACACCTAACATGTCAAGCACAGAATCAGGTATATGCATTGCTCTTTGCCTATGACTATTACTCTTACCCATTTTCCTGCCAGGATGTTAGATGCACCCTATTATGGATTGAATTGTTTCCCCCTAAAACTTTAATGTGTTGGAGGCCTGGTACCCACTGTGACAATGTTGAAGGTGGGAAATCCTATTGTAGTAGTTGAAAAGTGGGGCCTTGAAGTGGTGATTTGATTGTGAGGACTGTACCATTGGGAATGATCCATTCTTGGAATAATGGGAGTGGTTCTGGTGGCTTTAAAAAGAGTGTGAATGAGGAGGTTAGTCTCTCTCTCTCTTTGCTCCACCATTCTGCTGTGTGACACACCTGCATTACTGCCAAGAAAGACTCTCGCGGTTATGTTCCCTGGGCTTTGGAATTCCCAGCCTCAGAGACTGTAAGCAATAAATTTCGTTGTCTTTATAAATCACCCAGTTTCAGGTATTTATTTTATAAGCAACAAAAATGGACTAATACAGAAAATTGGTACCAAAGAAGTGGGGTGTTGCTTATACAAATACTTGAAAATGTGGAAGCAGCTTTGTGCTGGGGTTTGAGGAAAGGCTGGAAGAATTTGGAGGAACAAGTTAGGAAAAGCCTAGATGCTGATGAGGAAAATTTCATACATTTTAGAGGCTGGCTAAATGGTGTTGACCAGAATACTTATGGACATATGGACGATAAACACCATTCTAAGGAGATCTCATTTAAAATGAAAAGAAACTTATTGGAAACTGGGGCAGAGATCATCCTTGCTATGAACTGGCAAGGAACTTGGCTGCAGTCTGTTCATGCCCAAAAGTTGTATGCAATATGAAACTTCAAAGCGCTGAACTGGGGTATTTGGTGGAAGAAATTTCTGAGAAGCAAAGCATTAAGGAAGTTGCATGGCTACTTGCAACAGCCTACACTGAGTTATGGCAGAAAAGGCATGACATAAAACCAGAATGTATAATTAAAAGGGAAGCAGAGAGTAAAGATTTGGAAAATTTGCACCCTGGCCATGTGGTAGAAAAGCAGAGAGCATTTTCAGGAGAAAAATGCAATGGTGCAGCAAAGCAACTGTTTGCTAAGGACATTAGTACAGAAGAAAATGATTATCAAGAGAAGTCAGGGGGAAGACTGTGAAGGCATTTCAGAGATCTTGGAGGCTGCATCTTCTATTAAAGGCCAAGGCCTAGGGAAACAGAATGGACTCAGCGAACAGACTTGAGGTGGCCTCCATGGGCTCACTACCCAGGACCACCTTGGGATGTTGCTCCCCACACCAGCACCCCAGCTGCTTTGGCTGCTCCAGCTGTGGCTAAATTGGCCCTATGTGTGGCTGGACCCACAGCTTTGGAAGATATAAGCCAGAAGACTTGGTGGCATCCATGTGGTGTTAGGTCTGCAGGCTCACAGAATGCCAGAGCTGTGAAGGCTTGGGAGCCTCCACCCTGATTTCACAGGATGTATGGAAAAGCCTGGGGGCCCAAGAAGAGATCAGTTGCAGGGGTGGATTCACCACAAAGTCTTCACTAGAGCAATGATGAGAGGAAATGTGGGGTTGGAGTTGCAGCAGAGAAAACCTATTAGCACCATGTCTAGTCTTTGGAGTCTCAGGAATCTTGGGAGTGGAACCACCATGAAGAGCCCAGAATTATGGAGCTACCAGCATGCAATGCCAGCCTGCAAAGCTGAAGCATGGCCTCAGACCAGAAAAGTCAAAGAAGCAGAGCAACCTGAGGACATGCGAACCAAACCCCAACACCAGTGTGCAGAGGACATCTAACATGGAATCAAGGTACATGATTCGCCACCTTTGAGATTTAATGCCTGCACTCCTGGGTTTTGGACTTGTTTGGGACCTAGCATATGTTTCTTTTGGCCTATTGCTTCCTTTTGGAATGGGAATATGTACCCTATGTTTGTGCCACCATTGTATCTTGAAAGGAGATAACTTGTTTTGATTTTACAGATGGGACCTTGAGACTTTGGACTTTTGAGTTGAAACAAGTTAAGACTTTGGGGATGAAATGAGTGTATTTGTATGTTAAAAGGATAAGAGTTTGCAGGGGCCAGGGGTGGAATATTGTGGATTGAATTGGGTCCCCCCAATGTGTTGGAGGCTTGGTATCCACTGTGACAGTGTTAAGAGGGTGGGAAATTCTATTGTGGTAGTTGAAAGGTGAGGTCTTGAGAAGGTGATTCAATTGTGAGAACTGTATTCTCAGGAATGGATCGATGCATTCTTCGAATAATAGGAGTTGTTCTGGTGGCTTTAAAAAGAGAGCGAATGAGGAGGTTAGTCTCTTTCTCTCTGCCCTGCCATTCTGTCATGTGAGACCCCTGTGTTACTGCCAAGAACGACCTTCACCAAATGTGTTTTCTGGACTTTGGACTTGCCAGGCTCTGAAACGGTAAGCAATAAATTTCATTTTCTTATAAATTACCCAGTTTCAGGTATTTATGTTATAAGCAACAGAAACAGACTAATATACACCCTGAGCAAGTGTGTGTGTGTGTGTGTGTGTGTGTGTGTGTGTGTGTGTGTGGTATGCGTGCGTTAGTCAAAGTTCCAACAGAAAACAGATAGTACTCTCAAATTTCAAGGGGGTTATTTACAGACTACTTACAAAGCTGTGAGCAAAGCCTGAGAGTATCACAAGACATAGTATAATAATCTTGTATAGTAATAGAGGAAGAGCTACTGTCACCCTTGGCCAAAAGAGACAAGGTGAGGGAGCAATTACCAAACATAATTGAAAAGGAGAGATTATGTATAGAAAACTGCTTTGAGATGAGCTCTGATCACCAGCCTATCCCATGGAATCTATGTTAGAGGGAGCTAGGAGAAAAAAATATACTAATCTCACTCTTCTCCTTCCCTCTAATATCCTGTTGTGACTCGTCACTGGCCAAAACCATCAGAAAGCTAGAGGTCACATAGGTCAGCCTCCTGGGGCAGAGATCATGGTGAACAAGGGTAGACACTGGACCTGAAAGGGCAAGTGGAAGATATCCAATGCAGGAGGCATCCAGGAGGTGCTGCTTCAAACAAATATAGGGACTCTGGTCTACATAAAACTGAAGGCATACAGTCACATACAGACCCAAGGTCACTGCCAAGAAGCTAGACTGAAGTCTATATCATAGATATGTGGTGGGCCAGACTGAAAAGCTCCAGCAAGTTCAGCAGGGCTGAACAACTCATCCCACAGAATAGAAAACCACAACTGACAGAAAAGATTAAGTGAGTGACCTAAGAGAGGTGGTCTAGTATTGAGTTTAAGAGTGCATGCTGTAGAGCTGGAATACTCAGATGCATATCTCTGCTCACCAGGAGAAAAAATATACTAATCTCACTCTTCTCCTTCGCTCTAATATCTTCTTGTGACTCGCCACTGGCCAAAACCATCAGAAAGCTAGGTCACATAGGTCAGCCTCCTGGGGCAGAGATCGTGGTGAAAAAGGGTAGACACTGGACCTGAAAGGGCAAGTGGAAGATATCCAATGCAGGAGGCATCCAGGAGGTGCTGCTTCAAACAAATATAGGGACTCTGGTCTACATAAAATTGAAGGCATACAGTCACATACCGACCCAAGGTCACTGCCAAGAAGCTAGACTGAAGTCTATATCATAGATATGTGGTGGGCCAGGCTAAAAGGCACCAGCAAGTTCAGCAGGGCTGAACAACTCATCCCACAGAATAGAAAACCACAACTGACAGAAAAGTTTAAGTGAGTGACCTAAGAGAGGTGGTCTAGTATTGAGTTTAAGAGTGCATGCTGTGGAGCTGGAATACTCAGATGCATATCTCTGCTCTACCACTTACCATCTGGGCAAGTCCTTTCATTATTCTCATCTTTAACTCTCTCCCCTATAAAATGGAAATAATAATTTTACCTATCTTCCCTAAAAAAAGGGGCGGGTTGATAATTTTATCTATCTCATAGGATTGCCATGCTATCAAAATGAATCAGTATAAGAATGGTTTTCAGAACAGAGCATGGAACATGGTGTCTGTTGATTGAGTGAAGAAAACACTGAATGGATTCTAAAGTGATCAGGAGGCTGAAACATTGTAAATAAGCTCATGATCATACTCTGTGATGAGAAGACATTGACCATCTGTGATAGTTAATTTTAGGCACCAACTTGACTAGATTAAGGAATATATAGAAATCTGGCAAAGCATTTTTTGAGTGTTTCTATGAGTGTGCTTCCAGAAAAAAATAGTATGTAAACCTTTGTGGACTGGGTGGGAAAGATCTTCCCTCAGTATGGGTAAGAACCATCCAATCTTCTGGGTACCGGGAGAAAACAAAAATGCAGGAAAAGGTGAATCTTCACTTTTTCTGCAGGAATTCATGGACATCAGAACTTGAGACTCTTCAGCCTTTAGATTCTAGGACTTACACCAGTGGCACCTCTAGCTCTCAGGGCTTTGGACTCAGACTGAGAATCATACCATCAGCTTCCCTGGTTCTGAAGCTTCCAGACTTGAACTGAGCCGTGCTATTTGCATCCAGTTTGCAGATGGCCACTGGTGGGACTCCGGAGCCTTCACAATCCTGTGAGCCAATTCTCCTAATAATTCTCCTCTCATATATTTATATGCACATCCTATTGGTTCTGTCTCTCTGGAGAACCCTGACTAATCCATTCTCTAGAAATGCATCCTAGGAAGATGCCCACAGCCAACTTCTGTCTGCTGTATAGGAGAGAAAAATGGCCTGAGATCTCGCCTTTGCTTACAAACAAGCAGGTAATATTAAGGAGCTAATTATACCATTCCACCTAGACATAGGAGAAAATTATATAAATTAATTCAAGTTTACCAGTGAGATAAATTTGAGCCTGTTAAAGTACATTATATATGACAACTAATCTATCACCTGATGGCAAAATTGAGCAATATTGTACAAAAGAATGGTTTTAAGGCTTTTAAAACCATCAGTCAGGCAAGGGAGCTGCATATCAGTACTAGAAACTTTTCCATTCACACTGCAATTTTACTGTATTAAACTACACATAAACAGATACAATAGTATCCACTGCATAAAAAATATGTTCATGTATTTTGGTATAGGAGCCCATTTAGGTGCCATATTATTTCAATTACTTACTAACTGATCTCCCTGCCTCCATTACTTTACCCTCCAATGTATTTTCCTCACTGCTCTAAACATGATCTGATGACTCTTTTCCCTACTTAAATTAGTTTAACTCCAAAAGCTAAAGTTGTAACTTCTAAGTATTGCATGTGAGTCCATTCACAATATGGCCCAAGTTCCTTAGCTTTCCAGTATCATTTCTGATCTTCTTTCCCAAGCATCATCCTTTTCCCTAACCACACCAAGCCACTCTGTCATATATCTGAGGTTTAAATAATGCTGTTTCCCATGCTCTTCCCTTTTTCATCAGATGTACTACTTGTTGATTATGGCCAAGCTGAAATTGAAGAGACAATTGTCTCAAAACACAATGGCACAGTGTATTTATACAAATACTCTCACCACAACTAACTAAACATATATTAAGATTCAGGGAAATGCAAATCCAAATCACATTGATATATCATCTCACCCCAGTTAGTCTGGCCATTATTAAAAAGACCGAGAATAACAAATGCTAGCAAGGATGTGGAGAAAGGGGAACTCTTCTACTCTGATGGTGGGACTGTACAGTAGTACAGCCTTTATGGAAAACAGTATGTTCTCAGACAACACAAATAGACCTACCATATGATCCAGCAATCCCATTTCTGGGTATATACCCAAAGGAATGGAAGTCATCATGTCGAAGGGATACCTGCACTGCCATGTTCATCACAGCTCTGTTTACAATAGTTGGAACCAACCTAAATGGCCATTGATGGACGACTGGATAAGGAAAATGTGGAAAATATACACAGTGGAATACTACTGAGCCATAAAAAAAGATGAAATTCTGCCATTCACAACAACATGGATAAGCTTGGGGACAATTACGTTAAGTGAAATAAGACAGACACAGGAAGAGAAATACCACATATTGCCACTCATAAGTGGATGCTAAAAAAAAGAAGGAAGGAAGGAAGGAAGGAAAGAGAAAAAGAAAATACCACAATAATATATTGAACTTTCAGAAGAGAACAAATTTATATTTACTAGAGGTTGGGCAGGAGGAAGAGGGAGATTGGGAAGACATTGGGTAAGAGGCACAAAGAATAATTACGATTTGTAATAATGAGTATGCTAATAATATTGATTGGATCATCACGTGCTATACACAAGTGATGGTAGTCAACACTGTACCCCAAAATATGCATAATTAATTATGCTTCAGTAAAGAAATATATTTTTAAAAAGATTCATTTATACTCACTTTGATAGTTATAATCTGTTTTTCACACACTTGGGACGATAAACCTTATAAGTGAAGGGAAACACGATGGATAATTTTAGGCTTACTGACAGTTCATTAAAGACAGGCTATTGTTACTTTACTTTTACATTATTTGAAAGTCATGAGGGGATCAGTCAATATTCACTTTTAAACAATGTGTATTGACTTAACTTTTGCTATTAGAACTGGTTCTGGCCTCATTCTCCAATCAAGCCTGGGCTTGGGTCCAATTTTGGAGTTCTCTTATTTTTCATGAAATGAACATTATTAGTCTGCCACACACACATGGACCCTCAAACAGTTGTTGTTTAATAACTAATGTTTTGGTCATTACTTCAGCATATTGCAGCCCTTTAAAACACAATATTGACAACTTTATTGACATTAGTCATTGCCACAATGATACTTATTAGTCAAATCTATATATTACGGTTATCCCAACTATAATAAATAACACTGATCTTTCAACAAAATGTGCCCTTTTTAGTTTACTTGACCACCACAAGCTTCGCTCCAAAGAATTAATTATCCTTCATCTGTGTGCACAAAAACCGTTGAATGCCACCACTGTATCACTTACCTCATTATATTATTTATGTGTCTGAATTTCAGGTTGACCGTAGAACAGATGTAGCGACCATATTTTCATCATTTTATGTTTTCAGTGTCTAGCAGAATTTCTGACATACAATAAATAAAAAGTAATGATTATTATATAAAATTGAATCTCAAATTTTATAAATGTGGCTGATAATCCAGAAGAAATAGTTCTTAACCCTAGAAAAGTCCTCGATAGTCATTGAATTCATCACCTCCCCACACTCACATTTAAAAATGTGCCAGTTTTAGTTAGAATATCTTTAGTAAAGAATAAAATATTCTTAATATTATTAAATCTCAAGCCTTGAATACACGTTTTCTTAATGTCTTCTTAATATTCTGTGTGACTAGGTAAGAAGTACCATAAAGCATTCTGCTCTGTAGAAAATATGACAGTTTTCTCAAGGAATAATAGTTGTGCAATTGTTTAAATTGTAAGCTAGACTACTTTTTTTCATGGAATACCATATTTATTTGAAAGAAAGAGTGACGAACTACAGTTATTCATATTTGAGTACTTAGCAGGTTTTTTCCCCAAAAAATAAACAAAGTAAGTCTCTCAAAGAAAACTGGTAAAAAGAAATTCCCATTTTTGCCAGTCATAAAATTTTAGCTTTCAAGCAAAAAGTTATATTTTGGGAAACTATTAACTGCAACCATGACATTGGCAGACTCCCAACTGATTTCTAGTGGGACCAGTGGTGATATTAATTACTGTAACTTTTTTTTACTATTGTTGAATGAAATGTGTCAGCATTTGGAAGATACAAATAACTCAATAAATTAATATTTGCAGATGATATGACAAAATCCAGCATAGGTAAGAGATCTTTTCAAATGTGACACAGACCAATGGATTTTAATGGAATGGAGTAAGAAATTTTACCATTAAGATTTCAGATTCCACATTGCAACTATCCTTTAAGAAACTACCACTTACTGAGTTGGTTATGGTATACAAAAACAATATTTAAAATGTTCACTCAGGAAAGTCTGTTAAACCTTTTTCTAACTACTTCTGTCTGTGTGTCTGAATATTCATCATCTACATCAACCAAAACAACCTTGTGCAACAGACTGAATGCAGTTGCAGATAGAGAATCTCGTTTTCTTAAACCAGACTTTTTAAAAATTACATAAAGGTAAAGACAATGTCACTCTTCTCACTATTTTGTTTGTTCTGAAAAGTATAGCTATTTTTCATAAAAATATACCAATATTAATATGTAATGAAATTATTATGTTTAAATGAACTAATAAGAAAAATGTTTTAGATGTCTCAGTTTCAATTTCTAATACACTGAACGTTCATTGGTATAACCCACATAAACTTTTAAGAGCAGAGAAGGGTCATGAGTCCATTACAGTTAAGGACTGCTGGCCTAGTGACTTCCTGTTGTGTCGGCTTTGCTGCTTGTTCCTCTCTAGCGTGTTAACCCAGGCCCGGTAGAATGGCACTTGACCTTCACCATGATCAACCCCCTTCTTGCATCACATGTCTCTATGGCTATGCAGTATAGTAGTTAAGCTCCAGATGGGCAGTTTTCTCAATGTGTTATCCTGGTAAAGCACACTTAACCTCTCTGAGACTTAGTTTCCTGTTTTCCAAGCTGAGGCTTAGCAATAGTTGGGTTTTATCCAGGATCTAGCTCGTAGAACAGTATCTGGTATATAGTAAATACGCAACACTTGTTAGTTGTTGTCATTGCTTTGTTTGTTATTAAGAGATGGGCAGTAAAGAGTATTGATTAGAATGTGCCTTTGAAATCAGACTGTCTGGGTTCAAATTCTGTTGTTTCTACTAATTGGTTTTGTAATCTTGAGAAAATAACTGACCCTTTCTATGTCTCAATGTGCTCATCTTAAAAATTATTATAATAATAGAACCAACCTCACGTAGGTGGGTAAGGGTAAATGAGACAATATTTATAAAGCACTTAGAAATGTATTTTGTCCTTATAATTATTCAATAAATGGTGGATAAGATTATCATTTCTGTGACCCTACCTAAAGATTTCTATCCAACCCCATTTCCTCTGGGTCTGAAGTCTGACCCCATGATACCTACGCATTGACACTAAACTTCTGGATATTTCTATTGCTGCTAGAGTCTCTATAATCTTCAACCTCTTGGTTCACCTAATTCTTAGTTACTATTGACTCCCAATTATTACCCCCCATATCTATAGATTTCTACCTGTTACTTCTGCCAAGACTTCCCTAATCCTGTGCTCTGCTCATCACTCTACTTCCATTTGCTTGCTTTGGGGATTTTTCAGGCTCTCAACAAATGCAGCAGTGTCCTTGTTTAACCCAGATTAAGGCTAACTGAGTCCAATTCTGCTCAGTATATTCTATTTAAGAAGGAGAGGGAATTCAATTCTGTATGTGTGAGTTTATGTGTGTGTATAAATGCTTAACAGAGTAAGCATAAGCTCTAGTCATCCAGAAAATTCATTTAAGGTGAGCAACTCATTCCACAAATAATATATTACTTCATCAATTTTTATAAAAACTCAATGCAATTTATTTTAATTTACGACAGGAAACAGTATCTTTAGCTTTATTTTAAATTTGGAAATAAATGAATCTTAACTTACAGAAAAGAAAAAGTATTCACTCTTTCTGATTCATGTTTTTTAAACACAGCTTTCAAATATTGGAAATTTATTTTTTCATATTATTTCCTTATATATCTTTCACAAATGAAAAGATAAGTTTTTATTTCTTTATTTTTAGTTTTTATATTAATAGACTTCTACCTGTTACTTCTGCCAAGACTCCCCTAATCCTGTGCTCTGCTCATCACTCTACTTCCATTTGCTTGCTTTGGGGATTTTTCAGTTTTGCAACAAATGCAGCAGTGTCCTTGTTTAACCCAGATTAAGGCTAACTGAGTCCAATTCTGCTAAGTATATTCTATTTAAGAAGGAGAGGGAATTCAATTCTGTATGTGTGAGTTTATGTGTGTGTATAAATGCTTAACAGAGTAAACATAAGCTCTAGTCATCCAGAAAATTCATTTAGGGTGAGCAACTCATTCCACAAATAATACATTACTTCATTAAATTTTATAAAAACTCAATGCAATTTATTTTAATTTACGACAGGAAACAGCATCTTTAGCTTTCTTTATTTTAAATTTGGAAATAAATGAATCTTAACTTACAGAAAAGAAAAAGTATTCACTCTTTCTGATTCATGTTTTCTAAACGCAGCTTTCAAAAATTGGAAATTTATTTTTTCATATCATTTCCTTATATATCTTTCACAAATGAAAAGATAAGTTTTTATTTCTTTATTTTTAGTTTTTTTTTTTTTAACAGAAACATACATTCTAGAATTATAAAGGCTCAGTTTTTTTAACAAAAACATACATTCTAGAATTATAAAGGCTCAGAAAAGTCAGTCAGCCCACATTTCTTAATGTCTTCAAATACCAATAAGCTAATTAAACACCAAAAATGCAATATAAGAATGACACTGACAGCCATTTACCAAAGAAAAAGACATAACTTTATCTCTATATCTTTATAACTCTACTATAACTGTATTATCTAAAGATCAAACTGAAATTTACCTAGTATTTGCTTTTTAAACACAAATAGAATGCAATAATACATATTTATCATATTAGCATGTAACCTAAATGTTTAAAGTTAATGGTAGTTTCCTTTGCTGAGTGTTTTAAATGCATTATATCAATTTTTAATCATTTAGAGTGCCATTGTCAAGGTGGCAGAATAGATGATTCCCAGCATCTCACCTTCCCACAAGTAACCAATTTACAGTTATTAAAAAGCAAAGACTGCCAACCTGGAACCACTGGAGCTGGAGAAGAGGAGAAGAGACCCACAGAGTTTGCGAAGGCACAAGAGGCAATGGGGAGAGAGTGTAGAGATGGCGCCTATTGTTCTGAGCCAGCCTTGTACAAAGGCAGGGACTAGATGTTACGTGGATTGAAGCTGGAAAAAGCCAGAGCACCCTTCATGTACACTAACTTGAGATCTGCAGGGGAGAGGAGAGCTTCAGAGTGCACCATACCAGCCCACAGGCCATGAAGACCAATGGCAGGATTCCCCCAGACCCAATAGATGCAAATGACCACAACCAACTGTAGAGGAGAGCCACCCAGAAGCCAGTGAGTTATTGTTAGGGACACAAACATGACCTGCCGCACAGGAAGCAGCTGGAGTACAGGGGAAAGGCTAGCCAACCCAGGGAACATTGGGCAAAGCATGGGCATCTGGTCTCAGTGGAAACTGGTCAGGGCAATAGAACTGCAGGGGGCTCAATCTGCAGGAAAGACTCCTTCCCACACTGGAATTTCCACCCAGCCCAGACCCAGAAGAGATTGATGATCCCCACAAAAAACCTTCCCCAGAGAATCAGCAGCAAATAGC
Organism: Galeopterus variegatus; assembly: GCF_000696425.1. Classification (NCBI taxonomy): domain Eukaryota; kingdom Metazoa; phylum Chordata; class Mammalia; order Dermoptera; family Cynocephalidae; genus Galeopterus; species Galeopterus variegatus. The sequence continues at coordinate 309,862 of NW_007727776.1, forward strand.
AGTCTCCTTGAATGCCTATGCATCAATGTAAAGACAAAAAGATCAAGAAAGAACATAGACATATGTCACCACAAAATGAAACAAAGCACCAGCAATGGATTTAGAGGAAGAGCAGATCGATGAAATGTCTGACAGAGAATTCAGAATAACCCTCTCAAGGATGTTCAGGGAGTCACAAGAACTACAGATAGAAGATTAAATGATAGCTGAAAAATAATTCAGGAGCAGAATGAGAAACTTGACAGACAAATAGAATCAATTAAAGAAAATCAGACAGAAATTCTGGAAATGAAGAACATATTATCTGAATTGAAAAACTCAATAGAAAGCTCCACCAGCAGATTTAATCAAACAGAGGAAAGAATCAGTAAGCTTGAAGATAAAAACACATAAAATTATCCAATCAGAAAAGCACAAAGAAAAAATACTAACAAAAAATGAAACATAAATACAACAAATACTGGACTCCCTCAAGCAAAATAACCTCCGCATAATTGGCATACCTGAAGGAGAGGAAAAAGGAATAGATGTAGAAAGCATATTCAAAGAAATAGTGGCTGAAAATTTTCCAAGTATGGAGAAAGATGACAGCATCCAGGTACAGGAAGCTCAGAGATCACCAGTCAAATTCACTCCATGGAGGAACACCCCAAGTCACATCATGATCAAATTATCAAAAACCAAAGACAAAGAGAAAATACTGAGAGCAGCAAGAAAAAAGAAATGCATAACATTCAATGGAGCCCCAGTATGTCTCTCAGCAGATTTCTTGATAGAAACCATACAGGCCAGAAGAGAATGGGATGATATATTTAGAGTGCTGAAGGAAAAACACTGTCAGCCAACAATTCTGTATCCAGCAAAACTAACCTTCAAATATGAAGGAGAAAAACAAATAGAAAAACAAATATGAAGGAGAAATAAAGTCTTTCCCAGACAAACAGAAACTAATGGAATTCATCAAAACTAGATTTGCCTTACAAGAAATGCTAAAGGAAATTAATGAATAAAGATGATGCTGAGGAGCAGCAAGAGAACATATGAAGGTACATAATTTATTAGTAAAGTAAATTCATAGACAACCTCAGAATACTCTGTCTTGACGGTGATGAATACACCACCTACATTCTTAGTATGAAGACTAAAGAACAAACTTAACAAAACAGTAACATGTGCAAAAGCTGTATAAGGTAATATTAAAAGACGTACCTTGAAATAAATTTTGAAAAAATGGGGGCAGGGAATGAGTTGAGTAAAACAGGCTTCAGTTTTTTTCTTTTTTCTTAGATACCAAAGTTATGTTGTTATTAGAATAAAATAATTTGTTATAACTACAACATGTTTTTGTAAGCCTCATGGTAACTATAACACAAAAACTTACAAGAGATATCATAAAAATAAATAGCGACAAAGCAAAATGTAAAGCTATAGAAAACCACTCAACCAAATTAAAAGGCAGTAAGACCAGAAAAATGGAAAGTAGTATCCATAAAACAACCAGGAAAAAAAATAGCAACATGGCAGTAACAAGTCCCTATAAATCAATAATAACCCTAAATGTAAATGGATTAAATGCCCCAATTAAATGACACAGAGTGGCTGAATGGATTATAAAACTAGAACTGATAATATGCTGCCTGCAAGAAACCCACTTAGCTGATAAAGACACACACCAGCTAAAAGTGAAAGGATGGAAAAAGATATTTCTTGCAAATGTAAACCGAAAGAAAAGCAGAAGTACCTTTACTTATATCAGAAAAAATAGACTTTAAGCCAACCCTAAGTGAATTATTGTGCAGTACATGCATGTATTGAAACAACACATTGTACTCCACAAATATGTACGAATAAATATTAATAAATAAATATATAAATAAAGATAAGGAAGTTCATTATATGATGATAAAGGTATCAATTCAACAAGAGGATATAACAATTCTGAATATATACATGCCCAAATCTGGAGCATCCCGTTGTATAAAGCAATTACCATAGGACCTACTGGGACAGACTGACTGCAACACAATAACAGTTGGGGAATTTAATACCTCACCTTCAGCAAAGGACAGATCACCCAGACAGAAAATTAACCAGAAGCATCTGAATTAATCACTGCTCTAGGCCAGTTGGAACTAACAAACATATATACAACATTTCACCCAACAGCTACAGAATACAGATTCTTCTCTGCAGCACATAGAACATTCTCTAGAGGAGACATGTTAGGACACAAAACAAGTCTCAACAGATTTTTAAAAATTCAAATCATAGGGCCGACCCCGTGGCGCACTCAGGAGAGTGTGGCGCTGGGAGCGCAGCGGTGCTCCCGCTGTGGGTTCGGATCCTATATAGGGATGGCCTGTGTGCTCCCTGGCTGAGCTCCGTGCAGCCGGTCACAAGAAAAAAAAAAAAAAAGACAAAAATTCAAATCATATCAACTACCTTAGTCTGACCACAATGGAATAAAACTAGAAACTAACATCAAAGGGACGCTAGAAACCATACAAATACATGAAATTAAACAATATGCTCCTGAACAACAAATGGGTCAAAGAAATCAAGAAGGAGATTAAAAAATTCCTGGACACAAATGAAAATGAAAACCCAGTGTGACAGAATTTATGGAGTACACTGAAAGCAGTTCTAATAAGGAAGTTTATAGCAATAAATGCCTGTATCAAAAAAGAAGACTCCAAATAAACAACTTGCTTACAAGAAATGTGCTGCACCGTGGAGTTAGTGGGCATGTGCATCCATGTATCTTTGCAGTTTTGTTGCAATGGTGTGTTCTTCAGTTTGTGAAGTTCCCAGAGCTCACGTCTAAAAATAGACCATGTTTACTTTGCAGGCAGCTGCTCCGTTTTCCTTTGGACTTTGCGGGTAGCAGTGGAGTTTCTGAGTTTCACTTTGTACTGCCTAGCTGTCAGATGTGTGTGCTGAATAAAGACTATTCCTACTTCAAGCAAGCCTCCAAAGGACCTTTTTGCCAGTTACCCAGCTCAGAGACCTGCATGTAAAGTTTGTGAACCGGCTGGAGGGGTCTGTGAGCTCCAGACCCAGCCTTAGCGCTACACCCTTGATTTGGTTTTTTGTGATGTTTTCTCATACATCCATGGTAAACATGAGCTCATACTGATAGCTCTAATTCAGCTCCTCACTGGTGGTCCTAGCCTTCTCCATCCCACCTCCTTGCTTATGTGTAGCTTCTTTATAGAACAAAGAGGAGCCAGACCACAAATATTATCAATTGTTTTTTCAGTGGTGGAATACATGTAAAATAATTCTAGAAATGCTACTGTTTGCCCGTGAGAAACAAATTTACCATATTGAGTGCTATATTTATGAAGAGTTATTTTTGTCTCCTGCCTTAGGCATTCAGTCCAAACACTGTTTGCCCAAGTTACTGACAACTCCTTTGTGCCCACCCCTCTCACATGTTATGTTATACAGTTGTAACAGGTAGTTGTTTTTATAAAGTAAGGTAGTGATTCAATTATATTATATTTAGTTTTCCTTGCATTTCTAATTTGTAATACCAGCTTTCAGATGCAAAGCTTCTACATATCAATGTCTCTTTCTAGGCTCTCTATTTCCCCCATTGTTATATTTGATTATCCCCAAACTGTATGCTTTAAAGTATTATAAAACTTTTTAAAAACTTTATTAAAAATTTGAAACCTGGTAGAATATGCTTTCCTTTCTTCTTCTCATTACTTTAGTTATATAAATTCGAAGATTAGCTTTTACATTTTAATGGTGAACCCAGCTTAGATTTTGATAGGATTGATTTTATGAATACTGTCATTTTTATTGAATTGCTTTTCCATCCATTAAGACCGTATATTCATACATATTAAGTCCTTATTGATGTCCTTCCACAACATTTTATAATTTTTTCAATACATCATTTCATGACTTTTTATTAGTTTTATTCCCAGTTACTCTTTTTGTACAGTTTTTTTTTTTCTATAACTTTAAAAACTTCTATTTCCTAAATGTTTCTTACTGCCTTATAGGGAAAATGATTGATTTTTTTTCGTGATAAACTTTCAAACAGAGTGGAAGTCACTTACTAGTTGTAACAAGTTGTCAGTAGATTCTCTTGGATTTCATATGAGTACATCACACATTTAGTGAGCATTGGGACTTCTGTTTCTTCCATTCTTATCCTTAATTAATACCTCTCTTAAATTCTTTTTCTCTGCCTTACTGTGTTACCTGTGTTTTCTAGTACAACCTTAAAGATAACGATAATATGCATACCTTGCTCCTAACTTTTAAGAAATATCTTCTGACATTTCACCATTATATATAACATTATCTTTTTTATTTTTTGACAGATATTCTTTATAACATTAAAGAAATTAAATTGCTTACTTATTTACTAAAACTTCTTTTTCTTTTTTTAAATCATGAATCATTAAACTCTTACCAAAATTGTTTTGTGCATCTATTAAGATGATTGTTTGACTTCGATCTTTTACTGCACATTTTAGTGAATTACATAAAGCAATTTCCCAAACTTAAAACATCCATTATGTTGCTGTGATTAAATTGCATTTGGTTCTTAATTCCCCAAGTTCTTTTTTCTACATTTCTGGATTTAGTTTGTTAGTATTTACTAGGAATTTTGCCTAAAAATTTGTAAGTAAAATTGTCTGACAATGTTTCTTTTGCTGTATATGTTTGATTTGGGCATAAAGATAATACAACTTTTGTAAAATTACTTGACGAACTGTAGATTTCAAAGTGTGAAATGAAACACCTCCAGTTTCTTTTTTAGGAATTCAGAAATAGGGAAGACTGGCACAAATCTAGAATAAGAATAATGCCACATAAGGGTGACATGCTCCTCACCCTAGTTCTTGGTACTAAGTAAGTTACTAGACTTCAGATGCTGCCTTTGGAAATAGGAAACATAGTCATAGAGAAGCAAAATAAATATGATTTTTTTTTACGCACTTAAGTCTGTGAACTAAGATCTGTATCTGATACACAAATAATTGGAGGAGTGTGTGTATGTGTCTGTGCATGTGTGTTTGTGTGTTTGTGTGTGTGTGTGTGTGAGAGAGAGAGAGAGAGAGAGAGAGAGAGAGAGACAGAGAGAGAGAGACAGAGAGAGAGCCCTGATTTGTGAAAGTATGAAATAAAGATGAGAAATAGTAGAAGTGTAGAATGGAAAGATCAGGAGAGAAAAAAAACTCATTCAACAGAATCATCCAGTAATCATGTTTAAGTGAGTTCCAGGTTTATTACCTATGGAAGAAGTATTATGATGGAAAAAAGAAAACCTATCAAGATATCATACTGGGGGAGACATTGCATGAGAACATTTTTAAGTTATTCCTCTACCCTTGAATAGAACTCTCTCACAGAATTAACTTACTACTTTTGGTTAAATAAGTTATTTTTAAATTATGGGTTTTTGCCCTTTTAACACTCTGGCAAAAATCCATTATTAATTCTTTGAATTTCCACCTGGTCAAATCTCAATGACTTTGCAGTTATTTGTTTTAGCTGGTTTGCTAAAAAGTGGTCATGAAATAAAATGAGAAAATCGAAGGAAGTTATTGCTTTGAAATCTATACTGTGAATTATTTAATGAAAGAAGAAAAAGGAAGGAAGAAAGAAAGGAAGGAAAGACTGATGAAAGAAAGAGAAACAAGCTGTGTCCCTTTGACAGGAAAATATGTTCAAAAGCTAAAAAACAGACCCAGGCTATTTCCCACGTGATGACTTTCATCCTCCTGGGTCTTGAAGGGGCAAAAAATTCCTCCCTCAGCAGCTTTCTTTTTCTGAAGTCAGGAAAGCTGAAAAATGCTTCAGGGATTCAGTCAGCAGCACTGCTAAACAAGACATACTTCCATTTATTGTAGTATAAACCATGCATTGCAAACTCTCTACAGCTTCGTCTATGTTTAACTCTTCTCTGCTGTCACTTAGAACAAGATGTTTGATGCTGTAACCAAAAGAAATAATAAGATCTAAGAATCATGAAATTTCTTAAAAGTACACGGGTATCCTCCAGGAAGAAAGTCATGTCAAAAGTTGCCAACAATGGTCCATGACAGAAGAGTAGCCCCTATTTCTCTCCTTCCCCAGTAATATGTGACACCTTTGAGGAAACAGCCTTCACTCCTGGTTCTTAGTATACCATGGAAATTTTTCCCAAGGGGGAAAAGAAAAAAGAATTCCGCTCCTTGTGGACTCATTTGAAGCTTCTCAGCAATCTTCTTCTAAGTGTGAAAAATTATGAAATGGACAGAGATATCTCAGTCACTTCCAGGGAAAGGGCAGAACCATGATTGGCCTGCACGTCAACCCTTCCTTGGGACAGAGGCTTTTCTCTGCCTTGTCCTGTGCCTCTTGGAAGGGAGACAGGCCAGGTCTTTGCTCCTCACACCAGCTGGATATGTGGAATCTGGTGAAAATGTAATGAATACAACTTATGTTTTCTCCAGAAAAAAACTTTAAAGGACGATTGCTCATCTTCCACGTCCTAGAAAAGCAACACTTGCTGTTCACTGATGTCCAGTCCACCTTGAATTCGGGCCAGTGGTGGAAACAGCCATGCCTGGAGCTGATGAGTCTGCCCTACAGCCTCGTGTTTGCTATGTTTTCAGAGGTCTCTTTGCTTCTATATGACACCCAGCAGCCTTTCCCTTTCAGTTATGTGTCTAATATACACTACCACACCCTGAGTGATATTTCATGGCCCAATGACAGGGCCTTCCTGGCCATTTCATCCATGGATGGCTATTGTTCATTTGTGACATTTGAGAAAGATGAACTTGGAATTCCTTTGAAAAAGAAGCCAGTTTTGAGCATGAGAACTCCTGAGACAGCAAAGAGAACCAAGAGTCAGATGCACCAATGGTCTTTGCCGGTACCTGGACCAGTAGAGGGAAGCCCCACCAGCAGAATCCAAGACCCCAGCAGTCCCTGCACAACCCCACCTCCAGCCAGACAATCTCCAGGCCCAGGAGCAATCAAGGACACTCACTCAATCACTCCTGGTGTCAAAAACTCCTTGATAGGGCCAACAGAGGAGAAGACCCTGCAGCCCAGTAGTCAAAACACAAAAGCCCACCCATCCTGCAGGGTTACTCTGAACACGTCACAAGCCTGAAGCAAAACAATTCCCCAGAGAATAAACTTAATACCCTTATAAAGACAGATACTTCACAAAATTCTGTACCACTCAACGTAATTCCCAACCCTTCCACAGAAGAAATTCAGTCAGAGATGTCTGGAGACCCTCAGGGCAGTCCTCCAGAGATGAAACAGCCCAGACTTGGTGAAAACAATGGAAGTGCCCAAAGTCTAGACCCTTGATGGAACCTCAACATCTTCTCGAAGGCCTGCCAGGTCTGGGAGCCCCCATGAGCAGGGGGAGAGCTGAGGCCAAAGGCAGATGCCCATGGCCACTGGCATTCCACACAGCAGAACAGACGTTGTAAATTGATTTGTGTAACAAAAGATACACATGTACTGACTTTTCTTCAGATATATGTATACTCTTGTATTCAGTATCCATCTTAACTTGGGATGTGAACATTTTAATAGACTAAATCTTCTTTCTGATGAGTTTCTGAAACTGGAGCAGTTCGACATTATCTAGTGTGAAAATCAGTAAATCCTCCCTTGAACTACTCATGAAATTAAAGACACTATATGGGTGGATTCCTTTGAAAGTTAGGATTAGTAACCCCATTTAGGGGTACTTTATCTAAATTGGAGTTTGGAATTTGAAGAAAAAATATATTGTAGGTATTATTTGAAAATTTCACAAATGTACTGTTTAGAAATAGGTTTGCCCTTGATGTATGAAGAACTTAAATGAATACATATGCACACTCAGGCACATTGATAACGTCCTTTCACAACCAAACAAAACAAGCTCTTGTGGGATATCTTGCTGTCTTCAAATCAACTGAAAATGTAAACACCTAATAAGATTTAAATGTTATTAGCAGGTCATGTTGTCTCAATAAAAAGCCCATGAAAAGTAGTTTAATTTCCTTTTATGTGACTAAGTTACCCTCAACAGTAGAGTAGAAATAGGCATCTACTTTTTTTGCAGAAAAATAATATGAATGTAATAAAATCTAGTCAGAAATGCAGACCTCACCTTTATAAGGCACAGAGATGATGCCTTTCACCAGCAGCCACTAGAATAATAGCACCTGAGCATATATCATCGGTCACACAGTCAATACCAGAAAGGAATTTCTCTATTTGTTAAGCCCTTTCTGAAATTTCTAAAGAACAATGTAACACAAAGTACAAGAATATACAATTTTCTATCAATGTATATAATGCGTATAACCCCACTTAACTATACTTGAACATTTTTCTCATATAATGAAGTTTATGATCGTTAAAATAGATTTGGTTATCACTGAATGAACCCACTATTTTCTGATATCCTCTTTATTTCAAAGTCACAAAAAAGATGAATATTTAGATGAACTGAAAGTCTTAACTTTCTCCACACTTAAGGAAACAAAGTTTTTAAGATAACAAACAACTCATTTGTTCTGGGATGAAAGTTACCATAGTAATTTAGGTAATAGTTACAAGTGACAGAACATTACCTTAGCAATCAAGAATTGATTACTTATTCTGGGAAATAGTATTGAATAATATTAGCATTCCCACGTACACCTAGGAAACAAATACCTCTCCATAGCTATCAGTGTGTGGTGCTGGGCTGAGCTCCACACAAATTAGGAAAAGCCAGTTCTACAGTCTGGGACCATTTTTGTTCCAATTTGCCTTGTGGGAGGGGTACACAGAGGTATTGTTGAGCAATTCTTGAGGCAGTATGTTGGGAATCAGAAATGTGAGGTAGAGGAAGAGACGATTTGTCCTCTCAGGTATCAAAATGTATTTTAAAGCTCTATTAAAATATCATAATATACTGGAGGAGCTGGCCAGTTAGCTCAGATAGTTAGAGCACAGTGTTCAATAAACCCAAGGTCAAGGGTTCAGATCCCTGTACTGTCCAGCTGCCAAAAAAAAAAAAAAAGAAAAGAAAAGAAAAAAAAGCAGAAACATAATATACTGGAGGAGGGATAGACAAATAGCTTGGTGAAAAAGAATGGGGGGGCCTGTAAACATATCTATGTACGTATGAAAAGGCTCAGCAATGCAGATCAATACAGAAGGGAAGAAATATTTAAGAAATGGTGTTCGAAAAATGAGTTACTCATGTACAAAAAGTTGATTTTGGACCCATACTTCAAACAACACACATAATAAATTCCAGATGGATCAATGAAAAAGCTAGATTTTAAAACATTTAGAAGAAAATATAGAATATCTTTATAATCTCAAGGTAAGGAAGATTTCATACATAAGATACAAAAAGCAAAATTTGTAAAGAAAAGATTGATAAACATTGGTACATAGAAATTCAAAAATTCTGTTCTTTGGAAACAAAAAGAGTAAGAAAAGGTGATGTACAAATTGGGAGAAGATATTTGCAAAACATATAACCAGGATATTATTATTATCTAGAATATATAAAGAACTCTTCTAAATCAATAAGAAATCAAACAATCCAATAAAAAAATGGGCATAGGTTATGAACAGGCGTTTTTCACAAGAAGAAACATGATCGGTGAGTAAATACATGAATAGATGTTCAACTTCATTTGTAATCAGGAAAACGCAAATTGAAGTTAAAAGTAATATTGTTTCATATCCACATATACCTAAGTATTTCCTTGAAAGCTTTACATATGCGCATTAGAGGTCTAGTTCAGAATATTCACCAGAGCCTTACTTATAATTAGCAAAAACTGGAAAAAAGTGTATCAGCAGGAGAATGAATAAATTGTGATATATTCATAAATATAGTAGCAGAAATGAATGCATTATAGTTATAAGTATCAATATGAATGACTAGAAAACATAAAGTATAGCCAAAAAGAAGGCACAGAAGAACATACCCATTTATATAAGCTTCAGGAAAGAAAAGAAAACTATTCAAAAATATATCGCCTAAAGATGCACGGATTGTGGTAACGACAGAGAAAAAAAAGCAAGGTGAAGATGGCAGTGACAGTAGCACAGTTTTTGTCTCTCCAAATTCCCACATGATAGCAGAGAAATTAGATGGCAAGACCAAAAACACGTGAATAATATTTGCACCATCACCAAGTGGCAAGGTCTCTCCACAGACCTGAAAATACAAGTGGGTGAAGATAAACACCCACAGCCATAGACCTGTGTGATCTCAGGGTGTATGCAGGAGGAAGCAGAGGGAAACAATGGAGTGTCTAACAGACTTGAGAACAGAAAAGCCCCCAAATAGCCGACAGATCTCCATGAGGAAGTATAGTGGGCCAATTTCAGAACAGCCACTGAAACTGAGAAGTGTTGTCCCGTTCAATAAAGGGTTAACATAAGGGTCGCTGGCAAAGTCTGAAAAGGGCTCAAGCAGTCTGGGCCACATGAACTTGTAAAGACAATCAAGTGAAGCTGCCTTTTGAGACAATGTTTCATGTGGCGGAGCACCTGCTGAAAACAGAACAGAAAGGAATAGAACCAAGGTCCAGGGTTTGATCCCTGACCTGCCAGTGCCAAAAGAAAAAAGAAAAGAAAACAGTACAGATGCAGGGTGTATCTTATAATGTGAAAATTCTGTTTTGGAAAGCTTATTGTTTCAGTTTTTTTATGTAGGCATTACTAAGTAGGTTTTTTTTTTTTTTTCTACAGTTGATCATGAGCAAAAAGTTTGAAAACCATACTGCGATGGCTTTCAAACATCTTAATTTTAATCTTTATTACTCTGCCTTCAGAATTATGTTTCTAAAACTCTCATCTGGTCTTTTTTCTTATCTACCTACAGATGATTATGCCATATTTCCCTAGGTGAGACTCACTGGTCCTGTGCATCAAAATCACTGGGGATACTCAGACCCCTTCCTAGACCTACTAAATGAATATCTGGGGTGGGGCTCAGGGATCTGCATATTAAACAACTCTCCCTCAACATATTTTTGGGCACACTAAAGTTTGAGAAGATTTAAGCCTTGCTAATTTAAGCATGATCCAAATAGGTCCCCACCTCTTCCCACCAGGGATGCAGGCACTGTTAGATACAGGACAAGGATGTTTATATGGGAGGTGACTAGGGGAACATAGGAAGAATTAGAGGTCATTTTATGGTCTTCTCATAAAGATTTGGGTACCAAGTTTTGGGTACCTCATTTTTAAAGTGTATCTTAGTCAAGCTGAATACATGAGGGGCCTTTTTATTTCAAGCAATAGATCCTGATGATGATGGAGATTCAGTTTCTATTTGCTCTGGCTTAGATCTACTTGTAGACACCATAACATATACTCTTCTATTTAGCCTCTTGAGGGAGGGCCTCTGTAAGAATCAAGTGACCTGTGTCTGGAAGAAATAGAAGTTTAAGGAACCAGTGCAGAAATACCAATTAGCTTTTTTATACATTGGCCAAGAAAAAAATGTAGAAAATGGTGAACAATCCCACCCTGGGACAAAGACAGATGAGACATATTCTCTCTCCCCCTCTTCTCATGTTAGGACATCACATGGCTTTATGCAATTTTGAGTCTTTGAGAGAGGGTGAAGGAGAGGGTGAAGATAAAATTTTTCTAGCGTCCTTTCTTTGGGTTTCTGGTGCCTTGTATCTGTGCAGGTTCCATGATCCGCCTCAGTTATGGCATATACCTTAGTCTTCTAGTAAAGCTCTTAAAAATATGTAATTAGCACTCATATGTCAACTAATAAGTCCTAGCCACTCAGGAGAGGGGCTCAAAAATTTGAATTTTTAGCAAGCATCCCATATGATTTTTATCATCAGGCAATTTAGGAAACTATGGCTATTTTAGTCTGTTTCTGTTGCTTATAACAGAATACTTGAAACAGGGTAATTTATAAAGAAATATAATTTATTTCTTACAGTTTGGAGGCTGGGAAGTCCAAGATCCAGGGAACACATGTGGGGACTTTTTCTTGGTGGTGAAAACAACACAGACTGTCACATGGCGAGAATGAGCTGGAGCAAGAGTGAGTATATGTTCTGACTTACGCTCTCCATATAAAGCCATCAGAACCACACCTATAACCACTCATTAAGCCATCAACTCACCACTCCATGAATGGATCAATCCATTCGTGAGGACACAGTCTTCAGATCCAATCACCTCTTAAAGGCCCCACCTTCCAAATACCATATTTGGATATCCCACCCTCCTAACACAATGTTACAATGGAGATGAAGTTTCCAATACATGAACTTTCAGGGGACACAGCTGATCCCAAGCTCTGGCCTAAATATGGAAAAGCTAATGAAGAGAATAAGCAATACACATATTTTTTAAATTTCAACATTTATTCAGGTCAAAGTGAAGGCAAGTGTCCAAGCTGCCATTGCACCATAGATTTGTACAGTTGTATGACATTTGCAAGTCAGATTTATTGCATGATAAAGGAAGTGGCAGTGATAGGGTTTTTGTACTTGTGTCTCTATCTGGTGCCAACTGATGATGAAATCCATCTTCTCCAAGTCATGCCAGCTAGGAGTAGGGCCAAAATAATTTCAAACAGGAGTCCTCTACTCAACACCCCCTGAGAAATTGTGTGAATGACCCACCTCCAACAATTAAAATTTCTTTGAAATAATATAGGAAGTTATCTGGGGTGACTCACTGTTCTTTGTATCCGCCTTTGCTATTGGCTGAAGGATCCTAGGCCATTATTTGACATTGTGTCTCACTGTGTGGCTCCATTTCAGCTTTCTGAGACCACCTCAGGTTCCTGGTGTTGACTACACAGATATCACAACCACAACTGGCATGCATTCTGTCTTCGACATCCACCCCACCCCCACACCTGTCACTTCACCTTACTTATGTTTCATAGATTTGATAGTGGCATTGAGGTTAAAGTAACACAGATTTTTTTTTCTCCTTTATTTTTTCACAGTCTTTAGAAAAGGTAAGGTCGGTAGAGTGCGGCGCTTGGGAGTGTGGCGGTGCTCCCGCCGAGGGTTCGGATCCCATATAGAGACCGGTCCGCTCACTGGTTGAGCGCGGTGCAGGCGCGACACTGAGGGTTACGATCCCGTTACCAGTCACGAAAAAAGACAAAAAAAAAGAAAAGAAAAGGTAAGGTCAACACATGTTATGCTGACTTCAGAAGTGCCCCTTCTTCAGAAGCCCAATCATTTTAGACCAAGCTCTGGAGCCCTAACTTTAGATTGACTGAAGATGAGTTTTTGTCCAAAAATCCTTCAAGTCTCTCAAGGCCTTCTGCTCCACAGCATTAGGACTTGCTTGAACCTTCAGGATAAATACATCTTATGCTCCTACTCTGGGATTTCTATTACATAGAATATCTTGAAGGATTTAAAGCAAAGTGTTTGTTTGAAAGCTGTCAAATGTCTCAATTGTAGAAAATCCCAAAGATATTTTTGGTAGTGTTCTAAGATACTGCTACAACACCATTTATTGAACACTAAGGTGCCAGTTGCTTTACATATAGTTGACTTTACAACAACTCTGCAAAGTAAATCATCCGATTTCATAGATGAGGAAAGGGGCTCAGAGAAGTTAAGCAACTTGTTCCAAGTAATAGAACTAGAAAAGGATAGGGGACTAGGTTTCACTAAGGGATGAGGTGGGGGCGAAGCTTCAGTCCCAGGACCAACTTTACAGGTTATGCTCTTAATAACTCAACACTGCCAGATCAAGAGCTTTTGAAGTGAAAGGTTCAGAGAGACAAAATCAGTTGAGATCCCAGTGGATCAAGATTATACTTTACTGTGTTGTTTGAGAGAATGTAGGTATTCACACACAAACCACACAAGTGGATTATTCAAAAAGATATTGGTGACACAGATATTTCCCATTTCTACATTGTCATCAGTTGCTGCCTGGGCATTTGAGGAGATGGCTACCTCTTCCAGGTTTTATAGGTGTTCTTTGGTGGGATTAGAGCTTTTCTGCTAAATGTCAGAACTTTATCTCTGGTCTCAGTTTTTTTCCCTTCTGTTGTGGATTAATAGCAACCACCACCATTTAAAAACTAACTGCAACTAATTTGCTGTCCTTTGGTTAATTCCAGAATTGGAGGAAACTTCCCATGGGGACTGGAACTTGAATTCTGTGCCTGAGATAAATTGATGCTTTACTGTTATTTCTCAGACTGAGAAAAACCTTTTGTACAGTGCTTAAGGTTAACAGTAAACTCAACAGAAAGAGGCAAAAGACCTGGGCCATTGTATTAGTCCGTTTTTGTCTCTAGTAACAAAGTAAGTGTAACTGGGTGATTTAGAAAGAAAAACGACATTTATTGCTTACAGTTTCTGAGGGTAGGAAGTCCAAAGTCCATCTGGTGGTGGTGACAGTAACCCAGGGGTCTCATGTTGCAAAATGGTGGAAGCAGAGAGAGCAGAGAGAGAGACAGACTCTTCCTCTTCTTTTAAAGCCCTCAGAACCACGCCCCTGACCACCATTTTTAATCCATTCACTACTGCACGGTCCTACAATCCAATCACCTCTTTAAGACTCCACCTTTCAGTTACCATAATAGGATTTCCCACGCTCTTAACAGTCACTGTGGGGGCTAAGTTTCTAATACAAAGAACTCAGGGGACACAATTCAAGCTCCAGTGAGTTTGGGGGGGACATAATTCAATCCACTACAGCCATCATATCTTCCTTGATTAGAGCTTTTCTGCTAAATGTCAGAACTTTATCTCTGGTCTCAGTTTTTTTCCCTTCTGTTGTGGATTAATAGCAACCACCACCATTTAAAAACTAACTGCAACTAATTTGCTGTCCTTTGGTTAATTCCAGAATTGGAGGAAACTTCCCATGGGGACTGGAACTTGAATTCTGTGCCTGAGATAAATTGATGCTTTACTGTTATTTCTCAGACTGAGAAAAACCTTTTGTACAGTGCTTAAGGTTAACAGTAAACTGAACAGAAAGAGGCAAAAGACCTGGGCCATTGTATTAGTCCGTTTTTGTCTCTAGTAACAAAGTAAGTGTAACTGGGTGATTTAGAAAGAAAAACGACATTTATTGCTTACAGTTTCTGAGGGTAGGAAGTCCACAGTCCATCTGGTGGTGGTGACAGTAACCCAGGGGTCTCATGTTGCAAAATGGTGGAAGCAGAGAGAGCAGAGAGAGAGACAGACTCTTCCTCTTCTTTTAAAGCCCTCAGAACCACGCCCCTGACCACCATTTTTAATCCATTCACTACTGCACGGTCCTACAATCCAATCACCTCTTTAAGACTCCACCTTTCAGTTACCATAATAGGATTTCCCACGCTCTTAACAGTCACTGTGGGGGCTAAGTTTCTAATACAAAGAACTCAGGGGACACAATTCAAGCTCCAGTGAGTTTGGGGGGGACATAATTCAATCCACTACAGCCATCATATCTTCCTTTAGATTGTCCAACATGGGGCAGTAGGGTTAGCAAGGAGACTGGAACACGAAGCAATAGCAAGTATCCAACTGTCTTCAAAGAAAAGAAATCATGCATTTGGCTGAAATATCTCTGAAAAGAGGAGAAAATGTCACGATCTGAACTTAAGTCTTTGCTCTCATCAAAATAAAACAACAGAAAGCAAGAGAACTAAAGTCATCAGACAAATAAGTGTGTAATTAAACTGCTAATGCCAAATAACTGCTTCTTTGCTCCAAGCTCAAATCAAAATGATTATAAGAAACAAGGAATTAACAGAGTTCCTGAGACCAATTATATCTCACCTGAAACCAGAGAGAATACTGAATAGTTTAAGAGGCAAAAGCTCAGTATTAGAAAGGGCTGCTTGGCCCATTTTCCCCTGAGAAACAAGTGGCCTTGTAGAAGTCATGGGGCAGTGGATAAGATACAGTCATTGCTTTATATCTTTTCAGCCCACCTATTATTTGAAAGCTCTAGGTGACAAAATTGTTTTGGAAATAAAGCACTGATATTGCTTACCTGAGCACCCTCTGAATGTTTCCCAAATGTGACCTTGTTTTTGGACTTGAGAGCTAGGGAGTGGTAGAACGTAGCATCTCAAAGCCTGCAATGTAGAGTGATAAGTGGCACCAAAAGTCACTCCAGGAATCTATCCAATCCCAGTATCCTTCTGCTGATTTCTTTTTTTTTTTTTNTTTTTTTTTTTTTAATTTTTTCCCTCTTTTTGCAGAAGTATTAGCATATACACCTTTTGTAACTTGCTTTTATTCATATAAGAAATCTTTTCACTTTCATACATAGAGCTTCCTTGTCTTTTTGTATGGCTGTATTGTATGTACATAGCCCATGGTATGGAACTAGGCTGCTAATGGTGCACACTTGAGTAGTTTCCAATATTTTACTATTAAAAACAATACTGTAATAAATAACCTTATGCACACTGTGTTTTGTATATGTATAAATATATCTGTGGGATGATTCATAAAAGTAAAATTGTTGAGTCAAAAACATATGCATTATTAATTTTGGCAAATATTGTTGCAAATTGCTATAAATCCAGTAGTAATTAACCTCTCACCAGTAATATGCGTGTCTGTTTCCCTATAACCTTATCAACAGAGTACATTATCAGCTTTTGAATTTTTGCCAATCTGATAGGTAAAGGAACAGAATCTTTTTTTTGGGGGGGGGGACCAGTAAGGGGATCACAACCCTTGGCTTGGTGTCACTCACACCACACTCAGCCAGTGAGTGCACCGGCCATCCCTATATAGGATCTGAGCCCGCAGTGGGAGCACTGCTGCACTCCCAGCACCACACTCTCCCGAGTGCACCACGGGCTCGGCCCTGATAGGTAAAAGAACAGAATCTTAATTTCTAGTTTTAAGCTGCGTTTCTCTGGTACCAATGATGTTGTCTTTTATGTAAACTGCCTATATCATTTTTCAGTTGGATGGCCATTTTCTTATTGATTTCTAGGAATTTTATATATTAGCAGTATCAGTCCGTAAATGTGTTATTCAGTAAAATCAGCAGTACACAAAATGAACAGAGAAGAGCATAACAAAAATAATCATGCCATTGAATGGGTACTTCCTGTCCTAGGTCTCCAGGTAAGATTCTGTGATATTTATTTATGCCCATGCTTGCCCCTCTGACTGCATAAACCTACTCTGCTTGTGAGGAAAAAAAATCTATTAGACTATGGGCTTTACTTCTTTGGGTCTCAGTTTTCTCATCTACAAATTGGAGCTAAAAATGCATCTCTGACTACCTCACAAGATAGTTGTGAAACTTTGAAAGAGTTAATAAAGTTAACACTGGGATTTGAGGAAGCTCAATAAAAGACATCCCTGCTTTCTTCAATCAGGTTCTAAATAATTGAAAAAATAAGACAAAAGCATTAGTATGTCAGACTAATCCACATTTCTTTTCCTAGTTTCTCCTTATAAGAGAATGGCTTATATCTGCAAGCAAATAGAATTCCAAATAGAGAACGCAATAATTAAAAGGACTTACCCATCCAGCACTGGAATACTATTGTGAGACCTCCTGCCCTCAGTAAACACATGGAATGGAGGAAAGAAGGATGATCCAATAGATTGGGAAGCATAAACTGGCCATGATTAGCTCAGCTATACCCTCCTTCTCTTGGGAGGAAGCTGCCCACCAGACCCTAAATTCTTTTCTAGGAAAGAAAAAAGAGCTGAGCGAGGCGCGGGAGCAACGCCGAGGCTTGCGATCCCGTCGCCGGTCCCCGGTCCGGTACGGGGGCAACACTGAGGGTTGCGATCCGTTGCCGGACACGGAGAAAAAACAAAAAAAAAAAAAAAAAAGAAAAAAAGAAAAAAGAAGGGGGCAGGAAGAGTTAGGAACGTTATACTAGTAAAGCCACCTCCACAAGGAAAGACATTTCAGTAATAGAGAAAAGCATTTCCTTCACCTCCCCAACCAATCTGTCTCATCTAACAACACACACACACACACACACACACACACACTATTCATATGCAAAAGCTACATACTGTGATCTATTAGTTATCAAAGATCCTTACAGGTCAAAACATTTTGATATGGCTTCCCCCCTGATGCCCATATGGTAAACACCGTGTGTTTGACCATTAAGTACGATCACTTGGATGACTGTGCTACTCTGGGATGTCATTATTCCCATTGAATCAGGAAAGTGATCTCAATGATAGCATCTCTCACCATTCTATCTGATCTACAAAGGACAGCACCTCCTTTTAAAGGATGCTTGTGCTCCTTTCACTAATTTATTTTTTAAATGCTTTAGTGAATTGAGTGTCCTCTGGGTCCTCTCAGGGGGTGAAGGTAGATGGAAAGAGTAGGGCTTCATTTTGCACATGATAGTTCACTCCAACACTGTCTCTCCAATCCTTTGGATACTTTCACTTGACGTTATGTCAGGGCAGTTCTGGCACCTCAACTTCATTAAATGTAAGCCA
>NW_007727776.1:329478-330975 GCF_000696425.1 Galeopterus variegatus
TTTTTTATACCAAATTAGTAAAACAGAGCCTGTTACAATTACAGAAACAGTCTTAATGTTGACATACACACTACATAAAGGATATGGTTGCAATAAAACAACACTTAGAGTAAAAGTATATGTTACATCTGAATTATAATCATACTCATTTATAGGCTTCATCAAAATTAGGCATAAATGGGAGTAATGCACATAAGTTCTAGTAATCAGTATTATTTTTGTGAGATCCCACCTGATATTTAGATTTCTTCTTCTTACTCTGTCAGTTCACTATTATCTATCATCAGTAACAATAGTTATTCATTACCCCGACACATGACAAAGAGCATCATTAACAACTGGAATTCCCTTTCTCCTGCTTCCCATCCCCTCAGTTGCCTCCTCTCTGTCTGCTCCCTCCACACCCACTGTGGTAGGCAGACTTTTAAGATGACCCTCAATAAATCCCAACTCCTGGTATGCATGTCCTTGTGAATGCCAGTGAGTGTGGGCTGAGCCTCCTTGAGTATGACTTGTTTCTAATGGATAAGATATGGCAAAAGTGAAGGTATTGTCACTTTCACAAGTAGACTTCTATCTTGCCAGCACTATGCCTCATCCCCTCCAGCTTGCTCACTCTGATGAGACGAGTACCACATTACGAAATGCTCTATGGAAAGGCCCACATGGCAAGGAATTGAGGGAAGCCTCCTGCCAACAACTTATGAGGAACTGAGGCCTCAGACTGACAGTCAGAGAGGAACCAAATCCTGCCATAAAACACATGAGTAAGCTTGGAAGTGGTTCCACTGAGCCAAGCCTTGGAATGACTGCAGCCTGGCTGACACCTTGACTGTGGCATTGTGAAAGAACTTGAAACAGAGGTCACAATATAACTGCACTGGCTTCATTAGAGTAGCTAGGAGCTGCCCTACCTACCTCACCTAAGGTTTTGTTTGCAAAAGCAATTTTGTTAATATCCAAAGAGCTATAATTTACATGAGAAGTGATAGTCTTTGGTTACAACAGGTGAATGTACAATAATCTGTCTTAAAGAAATACTGACACAGATACAAATAGCCTGAGTAAGTGAGAACCCAGCTTAGAGTTGACATATCTGAGAAAAAGAAAATCGTGCAACTCTAAAAAATCCAGGGGCCCATATCATCCAGTATAAACCAAGAGTCATATTTTGAAGAGCACTCTTAAGTAGCCAAACATAATTCATAAGGGATTCCTTTATATACTCCATTTGAAGAACATTAATAGTGCCCAATTCACAACCCACATTGACTCTTCTCAACTCCTTCCACTGTGCAATTTCTTGCATTCTGAGAAAGTCCCAGAATTTCTGACACACTTAATTTCCAAACACTCTCTTCAGGCCTAGCTCTGAATAACTCTTATTTTTCCTTTGCCCATGGCATCACTATTTTCTTTTCTTTATTTCTTTTATTATTCCGGACATCTCACTCTCTTTATTAACAAACAAGAATCCTTTTTTGTTTGTTTTGTTTT
>NW_007727776.1:332322-347825 GCF_000696425.1 Galeopterus variegatus
TGGCTTACATTTAATGAAGTTGAGGTGCCAGAACTGCCCTGACATAACGTCAAGTGAAAGTTTCCAAAGGATTGGAGAGACAGTGTTGGAGTGAACTATCATGTGCAAAACGAAGCCTACTCTTTCCGTCTACCTTCACCTCCTGAGAGGACCCAGAGGACACTCAATTCACTAAGGCATTGAGAAATAAATTAGTGAAAGGAGCACAAGCATCCTTTAAAAGGAGGTGCTGTCCTTTGTAGATCAGATAGAATGGTGAGAGATGCTATCATTGAGATCACTTTCCTGATTCAATGGGAATAATGACATCCCAGAGTAGCACAGTCATCCAAGTGGTCATACTTAATGGGCAAACACAAGGTGTTTACCATATGGGCATCGGGGAGGAAGCCATATCAAAATGTTTTGACCTGCAAGGATCTTTGATAACTAATTGATCACAGTATGTAGGAATGAGATAGACAGACTACTAACATGTTCCTTGATCTATATAACAGGAAAAAGTCCAGGTCTGGTGACCAGAAACCTAATTTAAGTTGCCACAATGAGGAGTCATAATCTGTCACCCACTTTCCAGACCTAAGCTAGTTAATAGACTCAGAACCCCTTGAATGAAGAGTAAGCCAGCTTCCCTCAGGAAGGACACTGTAGCACAGCCACTAGTATATACTGTAAATCTTCGACCAAGCTTCACACAGCTTTTCTCTGTTGACTAGAGTGTCTGCACTGGAGAATAAGAAACACCAAGACCTTTCAGGGATGAATAGACACATCTCTGAAATGACTTAATTCACAGAGACCCTAAAAGGCATTAAGGGCTATGATCAAAGTGATGGCTTGTACAGTCAGATGATAAGAGAAGTCTTGGCCCAAGTTCAAATTACAGTGTACTCAGTAGATCTACACTGAACATATACTTGGAATAGACATATTTGGAAGCTGGAAGAATTCCCACATTGGCTTTCTGAACTGCAAGGAAAGGCCAAATAGGAAAGGTCAAGTGAAAGCCCCTGGTACTTCCCCTCTCTATCAATATAGTAAAACAAAAGCAATACCATGTCCCTTCAGGGAATTGCAGAGATTAGTGTCTCCATTAAAGTCTTTCTTTTTTTTTATAGGTATGAATATTCATGGGGTACAAAGCTAACTGTCACCAATTGTGCCCAAGTTGTGATGGCCAGATCCATACTGGCAGCATGCCCATTGCCACAAATTGCAATTATATCCCATGTCCCCCACCAAATTAATCCCTGACCTCCCTCCCAATCCCCCTTTCCTCCACTCCAGTTTGTATCCCTAGGTATGCCCTCTCCCTCTACAAGTTCAACACACCACTGTGGGCTTTCTTTCCTTCCTTCTTTCTCTCTTAGCTCCCACTTATGAGTGAGGACACGTGGTATTTTTCCCTCTGTGCTTTGCTTATTTCACTCAACAGGAGTTTCTCCAAGCTCATCCATGTTTCTGTGAATGGCAGAATTTCATTCTCTTTTATGGCAGAGTAGTATTCCATGGTGTATATATACCACATTTTCCTTATCCAATTGTCTGTTGATGGACATTTAAGTTGTTTCCATATCTTGGCTATTGTAAACAGAGATGCAAGGTGCAGGCATCCCTTTGACATGATGATTTCCATTCCTTTGGGTATTTACTCAGAAGTAGGATTGCTGGATCTTATAGAAGATCTATCTGTAGTTGTTTGAGAAACCTCCATACTGTTTTCCATAGTGGTTGTGCCAATTTACAGTCCTACCAACAGTGTAGGAGTGTTCTCTTCTTTCCACATCCTCACCTGCATTTGTTATTCTCTGTCTTTTTGATCTAGGAATTGATTTAATCAAGGTGGTACAAAATCTTTACAATGAGAATTACAAACCACTACTGAAAGAAATTAAAGAAGACACAAAAAGATGGAAAGACATTCCATGCTCTTGGATTAGAAGAATTAACATGATGAAAATGTCTATACTACCCAAAGCAATCTACAGATTCAATGCAATCCCCATCAAAATATCAATGACATTCTTCACAGAAATGGAAAAAACAATCTTAACATTCATATGGAACAACAAAAGACCCTGGATAGCCAAAGCAATCCTGAGCAAGAAAATAAAGCTAGAGGCATAGCACTACCTGACTTCAAATTATACTACCAAGCTATAGTAACTAAAACAGCATGGTACTGGCATAAAAATAGACACTCGGACCAGTGGAGCACATAGCAAATGCATAAATCACCCCTTAGGCTTACACCCATCTGATATTTGACAAAGGCAACGAAGACATACATTTGAGAAAAGACTGCCTCTTCAATAAGTGGCACTGGGAAAATTGGATATCCATATGCAGAAGAATGAAACTAGACATGCCCCTCTTACCATGTACTAAAATCAACTTAAAATGGATTCAAGACTTAAGTATAAGACCTGAAACTGTAAAATTACTTAGGGAAAATATAGATGAAACACTTCAGGAACTAGGTCTGGGCACACACTTTATGTGCAAGAGCCCAAAAGCACAAGCAACAAAAGAAAAATAAACAAATGGGACTATATCAAACTAAAAGGCTTCTGCACAGTAAAGGAAACAATCAACAGAGTGAAATGACAACCTACAGAGTGGGAGAAAATTTTTGCTAACTGTGCATCCAACAAGGGATTGATATCCAGAATATAGAAGGAACTCAAGCAATTATACAGTAAAAAAACAAATAACCCTATTAAAAAATGGGCAAAGGAGCTGAACAGAAATTTTTCAAAGTAAGACATATAAATGACCAATAGGTACATGAAAAAATGCTCAACATCACTAGTCATCAGGGAAATGCAAATTAAAACCACATTGAGATATTACCTCAGCTCAGTTAGACTGGCTATATTCATCAAAGCCTTGAACAATGCCTGTGTGGTGACACTCATCACATCTCTCATTTAATGCACCTGTTTGGTCAGTGAAACATGTTGATGGATCTCTGAAAATGTCTGGATTAACACAAACCTAATCAGGTAGTTAACCAGACTCCAATTGCAGCTATTTTTTTAGCTGTAGTACCTTCATTAGAGCAAATCAGTAGAGCCATCATCACCTAATGTGCAGCTATTTACCTGGCAAAAGCTTTTCTCTAACATACAAGGACCAACGAAAGCACTTTGCTTTTATCTGACAGGACCATCA
Organism: Galeopterus variegatus; assembly: GCF_000696425.1. NCBI lineage: Eukaryota > Metazoa > Chordata > Mammalia > Dermoptera > Cynocephalidae > Galeopterus > Galeopterus variegatus. The sequence continues at coordinate 335,497 of NW_007727776.1, forward strand.
ACACACCTTCCCAGTCTTGCCCCAGGACTATGTCAACTCTCCTGTTCTCTGACAAAATTAGTCAGCAGAGATCTTTTTTTTTTGGTTTTATGAAATTGTTTAATGTATAATGTATTATAGGAGTCTATGGGCCTTCACAAAACAGCACAGGGCTAGCTAGATTTAGAAGAGGTTGTGAATGAAATCAACAATTCAATAACCAAAATGGAAACAAAATACATAGCAAGATGCACTCAGAGAAAAAGAAGCTATAGTAAAACCTCATTAACAAAAATTCATTAGAGACAAAGTGAGTTTGATTAGGTGAAAAATGTCAATAAATTTAAAAGAAAACATATTTAAATTCTCCGTGAAATACATGTGTATATATTTCAAGAATAAAGAGTAAATTCAATGCTTCTAAAAAAAGGAGTGGCCCCCTAGAGCTCTCATGGAAGGTATCGTAATATAATTGAAAACAGTGATTGGTAGCTGGCATGTCAACTGGTAAACGGGTGCTTTTTAAAGGGAGCTTTAAAACCGTTTAAGTTGTCCAAACAGGCTTCCTTACATACTATAAATTTGCTTTAGTAAACCCTTTAGCTTAACTCATATTATCTTATATTTTAGGACGAATTAATGAAGTTTTACTGTAAATGTTGAAAACAAACATTTCAAATGATAAGATTCCAGCATCATCCGAAAAATTAGCAATGAAACTTCAGTTTGGAAAGCTATTGTACAACGTAATAAAGACCAGATGTTAATATTACTGGAAGCAGAATCAGGTAAAGAGTGGGAAATCCATACAGTATTATACCATTGGTTTCTATACTCATTCAAAATACAAAACAGCAATCTTACAATGAAACAGCAGAACTGTTTATTAGGAACCACTAAAGTTAAAGTTTCTCAGGAGAGAGAGACAGAGAAATATTTTTGAATGCAGTCACAGTGGTGAGCTGTTGAAAGTCAGTTAGGTTTCAACATCACACGTTAGCAGCAAAATGCATTCATATTTCAGATTTCCAAATGACATGATTACAGCCAAAATTGAGTAACTAAAAAACAAAACAACCCATACATCAACCCTGAGCTTTCACATTCCCCTTTCATGCGAGGCACTGATGCAAACCATCCAAAATCCAGGAAAATATGGTTTTCATTACAGTGAAATCTCAATATGTCTCACACATAGACAGTTTATAAAATAAGTTATTCTAAAGTGTCATTCACTCTAGCAAAAGAGCTCTTCAATAGGAGGCTGGTTAAATAAATCTGGTGCATCCATACAATGGAATACTATACAACTTTAAGAAATGGAAAAGTCCTCTAAGTGCTGGTATGAAAAGAGCTCCAAAATACATTATTTTTTAAATGCAGAAAATTTTATATAGTATGCTATATTTTGTGTAAAGCAGGGAGAAATACAATACAGTAAATGTCTCTCATGATTCAATCACAGATAAATATTATCAGTTCTTATGTATAGATTAGATAGATACAATTTTTAAATTTAGAAATGGTAGTATATTGGGCTGAGCCCGTGGCGCACTCAGGAGAGTGCGGCCTGGGAGCACAGCAGCGCTCCCGCCGCGGGTTCGGATCCTATATAGGGATGGCCGGTGCGCTCACTGGCTGAGTGTGGCCGATCTCACAAAAAGACAAAAAAAAGAAAAAAAAAAAAGAAAAAAGAAATGGTAGTATACTATATTGTATACTGTCCTGAAACCTGCTTTAAAAAAATAAAACAAAAAAACGAAAAACAACTTCATATGTAGTAGATGTCTTTCTATATCAATGCAAAAAGATCTACCAGCCAGAATGTATCCATCCCTTCATTGCTGTTAAACTGTACACACATAGCTAAAATTTATTTATTCAGACCTCACTATGTGGTACTCACTATGCTAAGTGCTCTACATACATCATTTTCACTTTTTCAAAATGTTTTAAGGTAGATGCTACTTATTATTATCCCCCTTCTCTCTCTCTCTCTCTCTCTTTTTTTTTTCCTCACTATATGAAGCCGAAGTTAAATAACCTATCTAAGGACTGTAACTGGGAAGTGGTAGAGCCAATACATGTCCCCATGCATCTGAATTTGCCACCAGCCTTTAGTAGTAAACACACAGTGCTTCAATTATAGCATTTATCTTGTTCTCATCTATGCCTAGTCTTCTCACTAAATTGTAAATTAGGAAAAATTAAGTTATTGCTTCTCTGTATCCTCACATTGCTCTATAGAGTGCCTTACATAAAATGGGTGCTGCATTAAATGTTTATAGGATTTGAAAGCTATGTCTCATCGCATGAGATGTAACATTTATGTGGTCATATGATAACGTTGAATTGGTAACCAATGGGTGTTATAGAAGGCTTTTTCCTTCCAAACCCAAAGCCCAAGAATATTCTAGGTTACATCAGAATTACAAAATCAATGCACCCCATGCCTATTACTGTTCTCTCTTGCTCACTGCTTTCCTTTTGGAATCTTCTTTATAACTTGCCATACCTCTTATAACCTGCTGAAATTAAGGATGCCTCTCCTCTATGAGCAAAACCATATGCAGAGTCTTCTGATCACAATAAGACAGAAACTGTAGGATCAAGGACAGAGATCTGTTCTCCTCTGTTCCCCATTCAATGCAGTGTCAAGTAATACCCAGATATTACTCACACTGTTCTTTCCCTTCATCTGAGGGTGTGATTCTTCAATTTTTTAATTGTCTTAGACCCCAAAGCTACTGGTGACACAGCTGAGCTCTGTGAGCATAATCTGACAACTATATTTACCAAGAACAGTAGTGTGAAATAACACAGCCACACGGGGCATAAACTGTGGGCCCATGGTGACATCCAAATTTAATCCTCTTTTACCTTACTTGAGAGACTAGAGAGTCAAGCTCCTCCCCAAGTTTTGTAGCAATAAAGAAGCCGTGAGGCATGACTTTTCAACAAAGGGGTATCTGGCAGGGATTTGTAGGCATTACTACTTAAATCCACAATATAGATATGAAAAGTGACATAGACTTTGACATGCTTTGCTTAAAAACAATAGATAATGTTGATCCATTTCCTGCTCAGAAGACTGTAAAATGACTACAAGTTGATATCAGGAGGTAGATTTTTCTAAGGATCTTCCATAATATTTGTCAACTATACTGTGGAATTTTGTATGTCTAGTGAAATTCCTCTGGAATATCAACTCCTAAGAATGAGAGCACATGTTTTAAGAACTTAAGGTTGCCTTTGGGTCTCCTTGTATGATTTGATGGGATACTCAATACTCTGTACCATACATCTGGCCTTACCAAAATCTTTGGGAAATTCTAGACCCCTGCTATCAGACATGCCTGGCTCATTCATTCATTCGACACATAGTTTTTGAGAGCTTATACTGTGGAAGACACTAAGTCCTAGGAGTAAAATGTAGAATTAATAGTGGACAAAGCAGATGATGTCCATGTCCTCAAGGAACTTACAGTTTAGTAGCAGAGGCAGGAAATGAGACAAGCAATTGTACCACAGTATGAAAGTTGCTATGATAAAGGAAGTATAGGGTGCTATGGGAGCTAATCCAGTCTAAGGGATAGGAGAGGGCTTCCTAGTGGAGATGACAACTAAATGGACATCTGAAGGATGAATTCAACTTTGCCAGGTAAAAAGAAGGCACTGAGGGTTGAAGGTGGAGAGACAGTGTTTTAAGTGGAAATGACAGAATATTTGAAGACAATGAAGTGTGAGAGAGCAAAAAAAAAAAAAAAAAAAAAAAATCCAGCTGGGCTAGATCACAGTGTGAGAGGGTAGATGTGATGGAAGAGAGGGAGACTTGAGTCAATAGGATCAAATGATGCCAAGAGGTAGAATAAGAAATGGACGGAAAAGTGTCTGTGGGGTTTTTTGAGAAGGAAGTGAGAGCAATCTCGGGGCAGTGGTGGGGGATAAAAAGTAGATAGCAATGGATTGAAAAGTATATTATGGGAGATGAGGAAATGGAGCCCTTTCATGAAGTTTGTTTATGAGAGGGAGAAGGGAGGGTGGTGTGGGAAGAAAAGGTGGGGTTAAGAGAGAAATATATATGCTATACATGTAATTTTTAGGATGGTATCATGTTTATATATGTTATACTAATGTGTGTACGTATGTATATATAAATAATTGTCTCTCACAGCACTGCCCCAATATGTCCAGTTCCCAATCCCCCCACAAACACAACTGATAACTGCTAATGGTTTATGTATCCTTCCAAAGTTTTTTTTGTGTGTGTACAAGATAGTACATATTATACTTCTCCCTATATTACACAAAATATAGCATACTACGTAAAGTTTTCTGCACTTAAAATAAAATGTATCTTGGAGCTTTTTTCATACCAGCACTTAGAGGACTTGTCCATTTCTTAAAGTTGTATAGTTTTCCATTGTATGGATGTACCAGATTTATTTAACCAGCCTCCTATTGATGAGCACCTTTTGCTGTTGTGAATGACACTGCAATGTATCATTTTGCCCATATGAGAGCAAGGCCACTGCAGGCCCATCAGGACTATCTTCGTTAATCCCCCACTTCCTTCCTCCTGCTGAGAGAAGGGGATGGGTACAGTTATTTAATTGAGAGGTTTATCCCAGGAAACAGGAGTGAAGGAATAGAGAGAGTAAGTCAGGTAGGAGGGAAAAGCCAGTATATGGATGTTGTTCTATGGTAATATCATGGGGATGCAGGGTTCTTTGGAATGAGTTGTAGGCATCCCCTCCAACATAGCAAGAAAAGTGGATGTTTATAAAATGCTAGATAACAACTTACACTATCAGCCCACCACGGAAAAAATATGCAGCATCAAAGAGTCATGTATTTTTCTTTCAAAACTGGCAAATGAGGAAATACCTGGGTTGAGCCTAGAATTACATAAGAAGACACAGTATTCTATGTGGAGCAAAGGAGAGATAGATTGAATTTAGCTGAAAGTTCTATATTGCTTTGGAGTATTATTGTTTCTCTTCATTTTACCACTTTATCCATTTTTTTAATCCAAAATAAATAGGTGTGTGCTTCCTTAATGACTTGGTTTTGAAATTACTGTTTTTTACACTTGTACAGCTAGAAGGAAGTCTTGAGGAACCCAACCATCAATTATTAGTTGAGTGATAAAAGCTATTGAATGGAATCTCTGCTTACAATTCATGGCACTTAGTGTTCCCTCTCCTTTGTTGTTAACTCTACATTTATTGAGCACCTAATATGAACTAAGCAGGGATGGCACAGATGGTAGTTCTTCTCTCAGTCTGAGCTCCCAATCTGGTGGGGGTAACAGACAAGTAAACCAATTATTTCAGTGCAGTATGTTAAATGGGAGGCACTTGACTCAGTGTGGGGCCTGGGGCCAGGGATAAAAGGTGTGAAGGAATGAATGTTTTCAGTTATGATGGTGTGGGATACATCAGATTAGATAGATAGATAGATAGATAGATAGATAGATAGATAGATAGATAGATAGATAGATAGATAGATAGATAGATAGATAGATAGATAGATAGATAGATAGATAGATAGATAGATAGATAGATAGATAGATAGATAGATAGATAGATAGATAGATAGATAGATAGATAGATAGATAGATAGATAGATAGATAGATAGATAGATAGATAGATAGATAGATAGATAGATAGATAGATAGATAGATAGATAGATAGATAGATAGATAGATAGATAGATAGATAGATAGATAGATAGATAGATAGATGGCATCAAGGTCTTAAATGATTGATTTTTTTTTTCGATACCTAGCTTTTGATCCTCAATCGTTCATTGAGTAATCCATTTATTTATTGAAGAGTGTATATTAAATTGCTATTGTATATTATAATGATGATACAAAGGTCTATTTGGGGGCTTCCTTTTCTGTTCCATCAATTTTTGTATTTCTGTGTTGTTTATAAACCTTTAATTATCATGGTTTTGTATTTTGATATCTACGAGTTCTAGTCCCTGTAAATGTTCTTTGTAAAATTTTCCTTGCAATTCTTACCAGTTCTTTCACATGAATTTTAGGATTATTTTGTCAAGTATTCACCTCTCCAGATAATTCCCATTGGGAATTTTATAGGGGTTACATTAAAACCACATATTAACGTGGGCAGAACTTGACATGTTTATACTCTTCAATCTTTTCATCTAGGGGTATCAATAGGATTTGTTTATAAGGAACAAAGTCTTATTCACATTATTTTAGGAAATTAGGAGGTATTCATGAGAAGAAGGAATGGAGACATGTGTTTGTACTCTGTGTGTTTCTCTGACATTTGCCGTGTTCATGGCACATTTCTTTTTTTAAAAGTTACTTATGATATTTTAGATATGTTGTTTGCTATTATGAATATGATTGCTTTTCCTTTATATTTTCTCATAGAGGAAAGCTATTTTTAAAAAATGTCTTATTATGTTCAACCACTTTACCAAATCCTATTATCTATAAGAGTTCTTCCACTGATTCATTTAAGGCATTTATGTAAAAAAAAAAATCATTTTCAAATAATGACTATTTTAACTCCTTTCATAAATTTACTTTTTGAACTGATCACTGTGGAGGCAGCATGAAAGATGGGAATGTGAAGTTGAAGGCCTAGAAATCAGATGAGAAATTATGATGATCAAGAATTGGGCAGGTTAATAAGAGTTGAAAGGAGAGGATGGATTTAAGAGAAATTAAAAAGGTAGAATAGGGAGGACTCAGTGATTTGGGGTGAGGGAAAAAGGAATGAAGGGCAATTTCCAGGCTTCGGCTTTGCACAACTATGTAAAAGAGAATTCATTAAATAGTTTCTGTGGAAAAGAAATAGAGTCACTCAGATTACAGTTAAGGAATTGGTAGATTATTGTGTGTTCACAAGTAAAAATAAGGACACTTGGAATGCTGAGCTGTAAGTCCGGAGTGTAATATAGGTATATTAAGTCACCTAAGGCTCTAAAGCATAAATCAGATGTCCTTGTTCTTGTAGCAGGTCGATGGGCCCTTGTGTTTATGATGACAGCATCTCTCTGTCCCTGTCTTATTACTACCAGTCAGCTACCTTACTCTCTACCCAGGTCTACTACCTACTCATAGTCTCTGCTTACTAATGGTTCTGAGTATTGTATTCTGAATGTGTTTTGGATTCTGCTCCTGCTACCAGTTGCTTGATTCTTTCTTCAGACCTACTGCAGAGGATTCATAAAACAAATGTACCTCACAGGGCCTGGTTTTCCAAAGCCTTGCAGTTTCAAATATTGACCTTGTGGAGGACAGGAAATTTTCCTCAGGCTATAAAGTCTCTGTTGTAAGATAAAGACTTGTGGCACAGCAAGGTTGCTGGCTCAAAGGCAGACTAGTTACTGATTGATATGTAAAGATACTGAAAAATTGCTGTAAGAAAGGAATGTTTGCTAAGATCAAGCTTTTGTTAATGAATCACTTAATTGCCTTACTGGAATGTCATCTAACTTGTTTCACTGAAGTTACTAGCCTATATTGTTAAACTTTACCCCACCTACATCTCTTGCTTTAACTTACTGGGCTAAATAATAAGTGCAGGAAGAGAACTCCAATTCGGGGTTAATTTCCCAAGGAAGGGATGCCTCTTGCTTGAGGGTTCCAGGGAAGTTAACCACTTTGGGGCTTTTCACTGCTCAGAAGAGATGGGCTTTGAGTAATCCTTTGTGGCTCCATCACCCAGAGGAAATGGGGTGACAAATCTGTGGGGGGAAAGGCAACAAAAACCTACAGTTCAAATATTCTAGAAAGAGAATTGACCTCACCAAACACTGTCCCTATTTAGAATAGAGTTTTCCTATCAGGGCAGTTAGTAGGCAGCTGGTCAGTTTCTGGAATGGCTGTCTTTAGGCAGGTGTTCACTCTTTACCCAATTGGCTAAGGCAACCAGCAGATAAGAGAAATGCCCAGGGCTTCCACAGTCCGCAAGGTCTTGGGGAGGTTCACTGTCACAACTTAGAAGCAGCCTGTTCACACAGCTACAGGCTGTGGCTTGTCCTGGCAGCTAATACAATACAGAAGGAAGAACAGGTTGGGGGAGTTGGAAGGAGGGGGAGTTAACAAGTTAGGTTTGGGTAATGTTTCATTAAGAGTTGCCTGAGTACATCCCCATAGATATGTCCTGCAGGATGTGAGAAATTCTGGCCTGAATACTTGGAGCTTCTGCAGTATTTTCCAGATCTCTCTTCTGGTACTTATTATATTATAATAATCAATTTGCTTGTTTCAAAACACCAGGTCATTAGCTCCTTGAAATCAAGGATTTGGTCTTATTCATCTTTGTGGTCAAGGTGGTCTTATTCACCTCAGTGTCTGAAACACAGTAAATGCTTCATAAATATCTGTTGAATGAATGAATGAATGGTTGTAGCTTGGAAACTGAACATCAAGAATATTTTACAGTTAAGTTGGCAGAGATCATAATATCATATTTTTCCTGTTTTGTATTTGAAAATATTAGAAGGAAAAAAACCCATTCCATCTTTTAATATCTTTCAATATATATCTTCAATTTGCATGACTTTAACTTAACAAATATCTTTTTTTTTTTTTTTTGTCCTTTTTGAGACCGGCTGCACCGTGCTCAGCCAGTGAGCGCTGTGAGCGCACCAGTCATCCCTATATAGGATCCGAACCCGCGGCCGGAGCGCTGCTGCGTTCCCAGAGCCGCACTCTCCCGAGTGCGCCACGGGCTCGGCCCAACAAATATCTTTTTTACGTCCTCTTTACATAGTGTGTTCTTTTTCTCCATGTAACATTCTTTTGCATATGAATTTCCAAATGTTGAAATATCCACATAGTAGATATTTTAAAGAACTTTCATCAACTTTAAAAGGACTTAACCAGGTCCTATTTGTTGGATGTTAGGAGATATTATAACATCTGTCAGTGTAAAGACTGGTGTATGAATATAAATCAACTTTAATCTCACTACAGAGGTAATTATTTAACATTTTAAGTACAGTACACAAATCAGGAACCCACATTCCCAAGGTAGCTACACAAGCATTCCAAATATTTTATTGAAATCTACACAAGGGCTTGTTAATTAGCTGAGGGATTTTAGATATAATTTTTCATTGGTTCAAGATAGAAAGACTACAGACACCACTGCCCTCTCATGAACAAGGATAAGAATCCAGCAAGCCCAACAATTTATTACCTTTGGTGCAGCACCTGCAGTCTAGAGCTCTGCTATATACAGTAGCCGTCACTTAGTGAAGGATTGTGTTTCCTGACTCAATTATAGCACTGACTGTTCTGCAGTCAATTTCAGAGTGAATGTGTCATTAAAGTCAGAGTGCCTGAGGCCAGAGTCTGCCCTGAACTTAAAAGAACCTATTACATGATTGCTTCTGTGCCTGCTTTCTTACAAATGTGGCTTGGCAAAATTTGTTTTATGATTTGACTTTACTGTAACTTAACCACCTGAAAGCAGGGTTGTTCATTGTTATAAACTGATGTCTAGAATGATTTTTAAAGAGGAAAAGTACAATCCTCTGAGATTAAAGTACAATCCTTTACAAATAATTAAACTGTGGCATCTAAAGTTTACGTGATTAGTTCAAGACACAATGACTTCTTAGGGCAGGGCTGAGACTAACGACAGGCTCTTGTAAACTAGAACGGTAAAAATACATATATTCTTATACCATCTTCCCAAGGACATCCAAATCTTCCCAATGATGGAATATATGGTGATTTATGAAGGCTATATGAAGTTTTCATTGATTAAAATTTGTGTCAAGAAGATCCAAAATTGACATATGAGGACCTGAATTATTTGGAAACTTTATGTGCATCATTTGGAGGTTTTATTTATGCCTGTTTTTTAAAAAAGCCTATTGACCTTCAAAATCCCAATTTCATGACCTAATTTCAACAACAATAAACTAGAACAGGTTAAACTTATATAATTATGTTCAGCTTCAACTACAGTTACTAATCAGTCCAGACCGCTACCATGACCTAGCTCCAATCAGTTATACAACAGTTAATATCCTCAGCGACATCCGCATTTATATTTGTTACTTTACCGGACAATTCTGGAGGCCTAAAATAGTTCAGATAAGCATGCACAGACATTATACAATGCTCATTTTAATAATATATCTGCTAATTATATCCCAGCTGAATCCTTACATGATTGTTTTTTTCAATCAGTCATCTGTCATTAATCTGACTAAACTCTCTGGACCTTTTTCTGAGAGAATTCAGGTAGACAATCTCTAAGAGCAATTCTAGCTTCAAAACTGCCATTCACTTTTCACACTTGGATACTTCTCACATTCACACTTACTTCCAGAAGGGTGCTCTAGATCCCTGCCTTCCTTCTAACTTGGCTTGGGTCTTTTGGAAGAAAATCTGAAAATCTCTCTCATCGTTTCCTTTGAGCCTAGCACCAGCCTTTAGAAGTTCTAAACTCTCCAAAGCCAAAGGTACGTCTTAATGGAAAGAAAACCCTCTTTTTTCATCCAGCTCTAAATCATTTCTTCCCTCTTCAAACCTAAAGTCCCACACCTTTCAGTTTTTCTGGAACTGTAATGTTTTTACTCTTCCAGAACAAAACACATTTCTCTCCAAATGTTGTGTTTTCTACTTTTAAAAAAGGAAGAAGATATCAGATACCATTTCTACCCAGAAAGTTATGTTTGTTCTAAACTCCTACCAATTTAAAAATTTTTTTCTTACCAGTTTGCCCCCTTTCATTCCTGTTCTATTTAATTAAATTTCTTTTATCTCATTATGAAAATAATCAAAAATCATGGCAGAAAATGTAGATATTATAAAAAATTACAAAGAAAATTTTTTAAAAAATTGTGATAATCTAACTATCTGGAGACAACCACTGACAACATTTTGACCTATTTCCTTTAGTCTCTTTGCTTCTCTCTAGTGACTTTCACCTTTTCTGCCCATTTGTTCTTCCCTGCATGGCTTCAATGTCTGGGAACTCTTGATGTACCCAGACTAAAAGACCCAAAAACTTGGAAAGGAAATTGAGTTCTGGGATATGCAGAGAAATACTTTCTTTTTCAGACCATATTTCCTCCCCAATTTTTTTTATTATAAACATTTTCACACACGCGAAAAAGGCTGGTAAATGAACACCTGAATGCATACCTCCTAGATTTAATAATTGTTGACATCCTGCAATTTTGCTTTATCTCTGTCATCTACATATACATTTTTTCTTCTGAACCATTAGAAAGCAAGAAGCAGACATCATGGGGCTTTACACTTGAATACTTCAGCATGTATCTCCTAAGAATAAGACATTCTCCAACATAACCACCATACCATGACTGCCTTTATATTAACAGTCATTTCACAATATCATCTAGTATCCAGTCCATATTCAGATTCTCCCAGTTGTCTCAAGAATGTCTTTTGTTGCTTTTTTCTCTTGAACTAGGATTCAATCAAGTATTTGCGCATTACATTTGGTTGTCTCTTTAGTCTCTCTTAATCTAAAATAAAACCTTCTCCTTTATAATTTTTTAAAATCACCTTTACGTTTCTAAGTCAGACCATGTTTTAAGACCATTCTTTAAACTTAATTCCCCACCTCAGAACTAGGGCAACTTATTATCTTTCATTTGTACTATTGCAATAACCTCCTCATTCAAGTCTTAACTCCAGTCTCTCCAATATACACTGCTGACGAGATTATTTTCTAGGAGAGAACTCAATATCACATCAAATTCAGACCCTGCAAAATCAAAGCACTGTACCCTCCAAGGAAACATGATCCATTAAAGAGAATCTCAAGACTTTGGTAGAAGTTACCAGAAATATTCTTACTCTTCTTGCTAGACTTGAACCTGAGAGCTTTTGAGGCTGGAGTACCCACAGCCATCTTGCCTGGAGATGCTTGGGCTGCACTTGGAGTAAGAAAAAGAAGCCAGTACAACAACAGGCAGAGCAGAGAGCTAGCCTGATGATATCTTGAAGGCCTGAATTTACCTGAATAAAAGTCAGATCTACCTCCTGAACTTTTCAGTAATGTGACCCAATAAGGTCCCTTTTTCAGTCCAGCCAGTTTGCATAGGGTTTCCTGTCTCTTATGACCCAAAGAGTCACAGCAAATATATGCTTTATAAATTTGCTTTAGCAGTACCTCTTAAAACTTTAACTCAGAGAAGTTAAACTTGTATAATGAAATATTATTGGTATGGTGAAGCTGGAATGGCACGTAAGTCTTGTGACTTCATATTTAATTCTCTCTATCTCTCCTCTCTGTTTAAATTACCTAAATAGGTAACACAATCATATGATTCAAAATCACAATACAAAAAGTGGTTAATAATATAATGT
>NW_007727776.1:349575-351722 GCF_000696425.1 Galeopterus variegatus
TTTTTTTTTTTTTCCTTCTTTTTTTCTTTTTTAACAGTCACACAGTATTCTTATATGCAGATATAACATGACATGCTATTGATGAACAAATAGGTTATTGCCAATAATTTGCTATTACAAATAATGATGAAATGAATAACCTTGTGCATAAATAATTTCAGCTGCAGGTATAAAACTTTGGGTAAATTCCTAGAGGTGGAACTTATGGGTAAAGGGACATATGTGTTTTAATTTTCACAGATATTATGAAATTGTTTTCCATATGAGTTATAACAATTTACACTCCCACCACCAATGTTTGAGTATTCGTTTCCCTGTGCCCTGATGTTGGAGAGTCTTATCAAACTTCTATATTTTTACCTGTCTAATAAGTGAACAATACTATCTTGGTGCAGTTAAAATTTTGTTTTTCATTGAAGAAAAGTGCACAAATCACAGGTGAAGGAATTTCACAAAGTGACATCTATGGAACCAGCTTGGGAAACAGAATTTATCAGCATCTATTCTATGATTTGAATGTGTCTCCCAAAATTCATGTGTTTGAAACTTAATTCCCAATGCATTAGTGTTGAGAGGTGATTAGGTCATGAGGGCTCTACCTTCATGAATGGATTAATGTTGCTATTGTGAACATATGCTCATCATTAAAGCAAGTTTGGCCCTCTCTTGCTCTCTTGTTCTTCCACACCCTTGCCCTTCTGTCTTCTACCATGGGAAGACTCANAAGCTGGAATGGCACGTAAGTCTTGTGACTTCATATTTAATTCTCTCTATCTCTCCTCTCTGTTTAAATTACCTAAATAGGTAACACAATCATATGATTCAAAATCACAATACAAAAAGTGGTTAATAATATAATGTCCCCATCTGCCCTACTTCACATGGGGGGCTTCTTATGTATCTTTCTTCTTTTAAAAGGTACAGTATATACAAATACAAATATACAGTTTTACATATTCCCCATTTGAGACAAAAAAGATGATATTTATACTTGGGACCTTTTTTTTTTTTTTAGTTAACAGTATATATTGGAGATCTTGCCATATTAGTAACAATAACAAAAGAAAATACTTATACATTTGGCCCTCGAACAACTTGGGCGTTAGAGGCACAGACCTCCATGCAGTCAAAAATCCACATATAACTTTTGACTCCTCAAAAACTTAATTACAAATGGCTTACTATTGACCAGAAGCTTTACGGAAAACACAATTAACACATATTTTGTATGTTATAAGTATTATTTATTGTATTATTACAATAAAGTAAGCTAGAGAAAATAAAGTGTTATTAAGAAAATCATAAGGAAAAGAAAATACATTTACAGTATTTATCGAAAAAAAATCCACTAGCCAGCCCGGTGGCGCACTGCGCTAGTGCGCCGCTTGGGAAGCGCGGCTGCGCTCCCGCCGAGGGTTCGGATCCCACATACAGACCGGTTCCCGCTCACTGGCTGAGCGAGGTGTGGGCGCGACACCGAGGGTTGCGATCCCGTTGCCGGTCCCGGTCCGGTACGGGGGCGACACTGAGGGTTGCGATCCGTTGCCCGACATGGAAAAAGACAAAAAAAAAAAAAAAAATCCACTAATTAAGTGGATTCACAGTTCAAACCTGTGTTGTTTAAGGGTCAACTGTACAGTGCTTAATTTATGCCAGACACTATTTCCAAATGCTTTACATATATTAACTATTTAATCATGGCAATAACTCTATGGATAGGTACTATTATTATCTTCATTTCTATATATTATTATTTATATATTATTATATAGATAGTATATTTCTATATATAATCTCTATATTATTATATTATATCTATATATTATATAATATATATAATATACAATATATTTATATCTCTATATATTATTATATAGAGATATAAATATATAATATATATAAATATATATTTATTTCTATATGTATTACCTATATATTATTATGTTATTCTATATAATAATATACGTATGGATAGGTATATTATTATCTTCATATCTATATCATAGATTAGAAAACTGAGGCATAGAAAAGTAAGTAGTGGAGCTAGGAAGTGAAACCAGGCAGTCTGACTCCAGAATTCAGGCACTAAATCACTTTGCTAAACACATGGGTAATACAGTACATAGAGAGCTCCTTTTTTTTTTTTT
>NW_007727776.1:352572-354509 GCF_000696425.1 Galeopterus variegatus
TCTCTTGCTCTCTTGTTCTTCCACACCCTTGCCCTTCTGTCTTCTACCATGGGAAGACTCAGCACAAAGGCCCTCACCAGATGCTGGTGCCATGCTGTTGGACTTCCCAGCCTCTAGAATCATGAGCCAAATAAACTTTTATTGCTTATAAATTATCCAGTCTCAGATATTCTGTTGTAGCAACACAAAACAGACTAAGACAATCTAGAATCTCCTTCCTCTGCTCCTCTTGTTCCTTCCCAGCCAGATATAATAACTATTCTGACTTCTAACAATGCAGATTTGTTTTACCTGTTTTAAAGCTTCACGTAAGTCAAATCATACAGTATTTACCACTTGGTGTTGGAGGGGTTTTTTGCTCAAAATTATATTTGTAAAGTTTACCCATACCGTTGTGTGTTGTTTCAGCTCATTCTCATTACTATATAGTATTCTATTCTGTAAATATACATTACTTATCCATACTAGTGTTTATGGAAATTTGGATAATTTGGAGTTATTACAAATATTCTTGTACTTATATTTTGTTGAATAAATGTCCACACTTCTGTTGGATATATATCTAGGGGTGTGATTGCTTGGTCATAGAATATGCATATATTAAGCTTCAGTAGATACTGCCAAAGAGTTTTTCAAAATGGTTATACCAATTTATGTTTCCACTAACAGCACATGAAAGTTTCAGTTGTTGTACATCTTTATCAACATTTCCTATTGTTTTCCTCTTTTAAGATTTTACATTTTAAAAGATTTTAAAAAGTGTTTGCATTTCCCTGATGACTAATGACATTCAGCACCTTTTAAAAATGCTTATCAGCCATTGGGATATCTCTTATTCTGAAGTGCCTGTTCAATAATAATTATTTCTTTGTGTTTTTAGTCTCTTCCATAATGATTTGTAGGAGTTCTTTATACATCCTTGATGAGAATCCTTCATCAAATGTATTATAGTTATCTTCTTCTACTCCGTTGATTGCCTTTTCATTCTTTAAATGAACTGAAGTTCTTACTTTTAATGAAGTCTAACAAATAGTATATTTTAGTATATTAGTATATTATGTATATATCTGTATATTTCATGTCCTGTTTGAGATATCTTTGCTTACCCTAAGGTCATAAAGATGCTTTCCTATGCCTTTCACATTTAGATCTGCAATCAATCTGAAATGTGATTGTAGAGATCAAGGTAGGAATTCAATCTTTTATATTCTGGGTATTGTAGGATTTTATTTTGTCTTTGGCTTTAACCTGTTTGACTATATGTGCCTATGTCCATTTTTCTTAATATTTATCTTTATTGATAATAAGGGTTCTTGGGAATCACTGTTTGATGTCTGTTGAGCTTCCTGAATTTGTGGGTTGGTGTTTTTCACCAGGACTTGAAAATTCTTAACCAATAGATTTTCAGATATTACTTCTATCTCATTCTCTCTTTATTCTTCTGAGTCTCTAATTGCATGTATGTTAGACCTTAAAACTGTATCCTAATTTATCTTAATCTATTTTTCCCATTAATTTTTATGTGACTTAGTTTGGATTTTGTTCTAATGACCTGTCTTCCGGTTCAATAATCCTGTCTTCTGCTGTATTCAAAACACTATTAAACCCATCCATTGAGTTCTTAATTTCAGATATTGTATTTTTCATCTGTAGGATGTCCACTGGATTTTTTAAAGGTTTTAATTCTATGTTGTAATCCTCCATTTTTTTCATTAAAATTTATTCCATCTATTTTCTTGAATATATTAATCACAGATACTTTAGAATCTTTATCTGCTAACTCCAATATCTGGATCACGGATGTGTATGTTTATTGCTGCTTTTTCTCTTGGTTGAGCTAGCATTGCAGTTTCAGTAAATTTCAATTTACCATGAGTTTTCTCTTGTTCCTAGGATGTGACTCTCCAAGGCTTTCAGTGGAGGCCCTAAACATTTTT
>NW_007727776.1:355220-367949 GCF_000696425.1 Galeopterus variegatus
TGTGTATGTTTATTGCTGCTTTTTCTCTTGGTTGAGCTAGCATTGCAGTTTCAGTAAATTTCAATTTACCATGAGTTTTCTCTTGTTCCTAGGATGTGACTCTCCAAGGCTTTCAGTGGAGGCCCTAAACATTTTTTTTTTCCTTTTTGTCTTTTTTACTGACCGGCAACGGGACCGCAACCCTCAGTGTTGCGCCCGCACCGTGCCCAGCCAGTGAGCGGGAACCGATCTCCACATGGGATCCGAACCCTCGGCGGGAGTGCCACCGTGCTCCCAAGCGGCGCACTCTCCAGTGCGCCACCGGGCCGGCCCAACATTTTTGTTTTCACCATAGTGAGACAGTGGGAATTTGTACTCTGCTTTTCAGGGATTTTACCTTAGCTCTTTAGCCACTTATCGTGCAGCTTCAGAATTTGGTACATGTCTTGAGGAGGAATCTAGCTGTATGTTTGAGAAGACCCCGTAATCCTTTGATTTTAATATTCCAATGCTATCCCTCACCAAAATCCCCAGAAGTGGCCCTCTGCCTGGAACCAAGCCTAAACCAACAACCTCTATGTTTGCCCAGATTAAAAGTTACTCAGGGAAAATTAATTTGAAGATGATTAGTGTCAATTCTCTCCTCTCTCAAGTCTTCTGATACCCACCTATTGTTCTCATCTCATTTACCTAGCAGACCTTCATCTCACAAGCATCCTGAAATGGCAAAATATTCTTCTGGGCTTTCTTGGGATTTTAGGTTATCTTTTTTAGTCTCCCTCCTCATACAGCTTCCAAGTTGAGCAAATCCCTTCGTGGAGAAACCACCCAGATAAATTTTAGGCCCTTCAAGTTTCCACTTCTGTCATTCTGGCCCTGCACAACCACTGAAGACAGCTGTTTTCTCTGTGCCCAAGAATCAACTCTTTGAGTCAAACCCAGATTCTCACTCTCTGGCCTTCTCCCAGAATCAGCAAATGCTTCTAGGGACAGCTTTTAGCTCACCTCCGAAACATTTTCTCTCTCTGGAATTATCAGCCCCATTGCCATGGCAGTTCTCTGATGCCTTTAAATATGCAGTTTTTTGTAATTTATCTGGCTTTCCCAAATAATATATCATGACTATGTAGGGTTTATCCCAGGAATCAATCAATCAATATAATTCAACAAATGAACAGACAAAATATTAAAGGGAATAGGTCCAGAAAAAGTAACCAACAAAATTTAGCACCCATTCATTATTAAATAAAACATTCTCAGCAAACTAGGAATAGATGGAAAATCCCTTAAATTCACAAAAAGCACGTATGAAAAATGTACTTCTAACATGATATTTAATGGTGATAGAAGGAACAGGCAAAATGTCTGTTTTCACAAATCTATCAATATTTTATTGGAGATACTAACCATTGCAAAAGGGCAAGAAAAAAAAAAAAGGCACAACAATCACAAAGAAAGTAAACCTGTCCCTATTTCCAGATAATATGATGGTTTATTCCAAGGACTCTTAAACAACTATTAGAACTAATAAATAATTTAGTAAGGTCTGAGGATACAATGTTAATATAAAAAATTATTGTATTCTTATAACAGCAGTAAACAATTGGAAAATGAAATTTTAAAAATCTCATGTATAATAGTGCCAAAAACTATAAGATACTTAGGAATTAATCTAACAAAAGTCATCTAAGACCTTGTATTAGTCCTTTTCTGTTGCTTATAACAAAATACACAGAACTGTGTGATTTGTAAGAAAATGAAACTTATTGCTTACAGTTTCAGAGAAGTCCAAAAGTCCAGGGAACACTTCTGGTAAGGGTCTTCTTTGGTGGTGGCTTTACAGCAATGAAGGGAGTAAAGCTACACGACCACACCAGTTGTCGGGCTCTTTTACCTGCCCGTAATCCTGCCCCGACTGGGCCAGTTGTCGAGCTAGGACTTGGTCTGGAGCTCACAGATCCCTCAAGCCCGTTCCAGACTGGATCACAAACCCTTCACATGCCACACTGGGTCACCAGACCCCTTCACGCAGGTCTATGAGCTAGGTAACCGGCAAACAGGTCCTTGGAAGCCACAGGTTGGAAAGGCATGGCCACTTGTGCGGCTGCGGCCACCCGAGGCAGTAGTCAGCAAATGCTCGGCAAGATTCTGAATATCTGAGGGGCCCTGACCATTTTCCTCTATTTTCCCACCAAAGGGTCTCACATGGCAGAAAATGGCAGAGCAGAGAGAAAGAGAGACTCTCACGGGCTCTCCTTTTCTTTTCTTTTTCCATTTTATTTTTATTAAGCACTACATAACACACTGCATGCTACATAAAAAATATGGAATGCTCCACAAATTTGCTTGTCATCCTTGAGCAGGGGCCGTGCTAATCTTCTCTGTATCATTCCAATTTTAGTATATGTGCTGCTGAAGTGCGCACTCAAGTGCTCTATTTTTAAAGCCATCAGAACTACGCCCATAAACTAGAGTATGGCCCTTGCAATCCAGTCACCTCCTCAAGGACCCACCTTTCAATCATTGCAATGGGATTTCCCACTCTCTCAACACTGTCAAAGTAGGGGCCAAGTTTCCAATACCTGGAACTTTGGGGGACACAATTTACACTTCAATGAGTTTGGGAGGGAGGGACATTCAATCAACAGCAGACTTCTACAGTGAGAACTACAAAACACTGCTAAGAGAAGTTAAAGACTTAAATAGGTGGAAAGATATATTCACTGTTTGGGATATTGTTAAGGTTGTAATTCTCCCTAAATTGGTATAAAGATTTAACACAGTCCCCTATCAAAATTCTTGAAGCTTTAAAAATTAGAACTGATAAGCTAAACTAAAATTTATATGGAAATACAAAGGACCTGAGTAAATAAAGCAACAAACAAGAAAAACAAGTTTGGAGTACTTATCCTACCTTATTTCAAGATTTACTATAAAGTTATAGTACAGTATGCAAGAGAGTTTGTTATTGGCAAAAACATAGATGTCAACATGACAGAATAGAGACTCCAGAAATAAACCTCTCATATAGAGTCAATTTACTTTTGACAAAGGTTACAAGATAATTCAGTGGGGAAAGAAATATCTTTTCAACAAACGCTGGATCAACAGGATATTGGTATGGAAAAAAATGAATGTTGATTACACTAAAAAATTAAATCAAAGTGGTCATCCATCTAAGTGTAAATTCTAAAGCTATAAAGCTTCTTGAAGAAAACACAGGAGAAAAATCTTTGCCAATTTATGGCAAGCAAAGGTTTCTTAGATATACACAAAAAACAAAAATCATAAAAGAAAAAAAATTAGACTTCACCAAAATTAAAAATATTTGCTCTTTGAAAGACACCGTTAAGAAAATAAAAAACCAAGCCTCAAACAGGGAGAAACTACTTGCAACATATATATCATACATAGGACTTATATCCAGAATATAATTTTGAAAACTGTTATAATTCAATAATAAGAAAACAACTACCCTAATAAAAATGGGCAAAGGATTTGAACTGACACTTCACAAAGAAGATGTATAAATTGCCAAAAGGCACATGAAAAGTTGCTCAATATCATTGGTCATCAGGGAAAAGTAAATTAAAACTACCAGGAAAGACCACAGCATATCCATCACAATGCCTAAAATGTTAAAAAAATAACAATATTTGATTGGTGAGGATGTGAAACCACTGGAATTCTCATACTACTGCTGGTGGAAATGTAAAATGTTACAATTGCTACAAAACAATTTGGCAGTTTCCTAAAAAGCTAAACACATGCCTACTATGTGACTCAGCCATTTTACAACTAGTAGATATTTTCTACTCAAGAGAAATGAAAGTGTATGTCTATACACAGAGTTTTCTAGTTTTAGCTCTTACGTTTAGGACAATGGGCCATTTTCAGTTAATTTTAGTGTATATTATAAGGTAAGTGTCTAAATTCATTCTTTTGAATGTAGATATCTAGTTGTCCCAGCACCATTTGTTGAAAGACTATTCTTTTCCCTGCTAATAAACTTGGCACTCTTATCAAAATTTGAATTGACTGTAAATGTGAAGGTTTATTTCTTGTCTCTCACTTCTACTCCGTTGATCTATCCTTATGTCCTTTAAACAAACAGCACCACACTGTCTTGATCACTGTATCTTCCCAGCAAGTTTTGAAATTGGAAAGTGTGAGTCCTCTAACTCTTCTTTTTCAAGATTGTTTTGACTGTTCTCAGCGCCTGGTATTTCCATACAAATTTTAGAATCACCTTATCAGTTTCTACAAAATATAAATGCTGTTTTTAATTTTAGAAAAATACGAAATGAAGTGTTACCTGAATTCAACCTAAAAATTAAACTAAAAGGAAATTAAAAGAATTGTTGGAATGCACATAAATATTTTTGTCCCAAACTGATTTAAAGTTAAGAAAAAACATAATGAAAATCATTAACAGATTAGAGTCATTCTTTTTTAAAAACAATATGCTTCCAATTTACACTATTGATTGACTTCCTACTAGGAAATATGAGGAAATTGGCAGTCTTGTGTAGCCTTTTTGCACTTCATATTCATCACCTAATTTTTCTTAGTAATATCATTATTTTTAAATTATCAGAGATTATGTTTATAGTCTGTTCTGTAATCATACTTTCTGCCAATATTAGTCTTAGTTCAATTCAATATGAGGGTACCTCAAAAAGTTCATGGAAAAATGAAATTAAAGGATAATACAAATCTTTCCACAGACTTTTTGAAGTACCCTTATATTTAAATTGATACAAATTTGCCAGTCTTTTCACTACATTTTCTCCATACTTGGGTCTTGTACTTTTATTCATTTCTTGGTTCACTGAATTTCTTCCACAAGCAACATTTTCCAGAGCATTCACGAGCAGTGTATTTCATAAATTTTTTCATCTTTGATAAAGTCTGACTTTTTTCGTTCTACTTGAAGGACAACTTGCCTGATTTCGGTAGATCACAGATGTTGTGTCACACATATTTTTCTTCCAAAAATGTGCAAATATTCTTCCATTTCCTTCTAGCATTGCATTTTACTTTTGTCCTTTTAACACCAATTTCCAAATCATCTTTTTGTTGGATAGATTGATTATCTATAATATCTCCAAGAATGACTCATGAATGTTATATTCCTTGAATACTTTCACAGTTAAGAATTTCTGTCTGCTACTTTTACAATTAAAGTCCGACCTGGCTGGGTATAATATTCTTGGATCATACTTTTTCTCACAGCTTGTAGACAGGACTCCGCTGTCCTGATATTAATGTTACTGTAGAGAAATCTGAGGTCAACATTTTTTCCCTTGTGTTTTTGTGCCTGAAATTTTAAGAGTGCTTTCTTTACATATGAAGTTTAGCAACTGAACCAGATGATGTTTTCATTACAAAAATTCTTTCTTTCATTTTTTCTGTTCTATTGCATGCTCTTTAACTGACAGTCAATACTTTGAGTTCTCTGTGTTTGGATTCTTTTACTAACTTTTATTATAAAAAATATTTAAACATACACAGATATAGAGGGAATACTGTAATGAAATCCATGTACTCATAATCCAGCATCATAATTTACCAACATCCCACCATCTTGTTTCTGAATATTTGTTTTCTTTCACTTGGAGAGTTCATCTCAAGGATAGCAACTTACCCATATGTGAGATAATCTTTTCATGTCCTGCATATTTATAATCTATTACCTAATTGCTTTGAGCTGTCTATTTCCTCTGCATTTTCTGTATCTCAAGCCTTTTTCTTTGTCAGTTATTTTATGTTTAATCCTACCTAACAAGTCCCTTGATATTTACAATCTGTTAATTCTATAGTGGTGTGGTTTTGGAAATCAATTCATTTCCTTAGCACTACAATCTTCCTTTCAGTCTGTTTTGTTATTTTGCCACCTAGTCTTTGAACTTTTGTTTTGTTGAATTTACATTCTTGATAATTTTTTAATGAGAAACAGTTCAGAGAAGTTTTCTTATTTTTCTTTGAGTTATATATTTTTCTTTTCTAGAGTAGATTTATTGTCCATCTTTTGCTTGCTAGCTTCCTTTCTTTAATTCATTTATTGGTTTAATACACTATGTTTATCTCGTTGCCATGCCATTTCTTTTCTTTTTTGCTCATATTTAAACTGGGCTACTATGTTTAGACTCTAGAGCAGTAGTTCTCAACTTAGGGTAACTTTGGCTCCCAGACAACATTTGGTAATGTCTGAAGACATTTTTGATTGTCACAATTGTGATGGTGGGGGTGTTGTTACTGGCATTCAGGAAGTTGAGATCACAGATGCTGCTAAACATCCTACAATTTATAGGATACTCCCTATATAACCCCCGCCCCCCAAAGAATTATCTGGCCTAATATGTCAAGTGCCCAAAATGAGAAACCCTGTTCTAGGTCCTTCTGTTTATATGATATATGATATGGAGGAATTGTCCTTGTCACTCTTCCCATATTAAAGACCTATTTTTCTTCCTCTAAGACCGAGAAACTTAAAACTGAATTCTTGGTTTTACTCAGTAGATTGAAGGTACTAGAAGGGGGAAGGGAGAGTCCTTCTGGGGCTGCATGCCAGGTACCTGGGCTTTGCTCTATTTTCTGAGATTTTTTATACCCAGGAAGCCTCTACCTGATTGGAGCAACATCTATTCTCATGGCTTCAGATAACTTCTCTAATTCAGCACAGAACCATAGAAAATTGTGAGCTTTGGATGTCTTTCTGCCTCTGCTGACATCCTGTGGTGATAGGCCCTTCTCTCAAGGATTTCTGTGATTTGTCCTTGGTCTGTCTATTGGCCACCTCAGTCCATTTCTCTGCTATTTGGGAGTTATTAAGGAATATTGGATCAAATTACCTAATTTCTCTGACTTTCTTAACAGGAATAAGGTAGGGATAGCATGAGAAGGGAGTTATAAGTAAAATCTTCTGTTTGGTTCCTTGGGCAATATTTTTCAAAGTTTATGGCATGAAGTTGTATTCCTTCCCTTGCTTCATGGCTACTAGTGAAATTTTTTCTCTCCCTCACTGTCTTTTGAAGATTTTTGTCAGGTAGTATTATGGATTGAATTGTGTTCCTCCAAAGTTTAATGTGTGCTTCATGGCTACTAGTGAAATTTTTTCTCTCCCTCACTGCCTTTTGAAGATTTTTGTCAGGTAGTATTATGGATTGAATTGTGTTCCTCCAAAGTTTAATGTGTTAGAGGCTTGGTCCTCACTGAGAAAATGTTAAGAGGGTAGGAAATCCTATTACAGTAATTAAAAGGTGGAGCCTTGAAGAAGTGATTAGATTCTGAGGACCATGCCTAGTGAATGGATTCATAATGGTAGTCGTGGGTGTGGTTCTGAGGGCTTTGAAAGGAGAGCACGTGAGAGTCTCTCTCTCTCTGCTCTGCCATTTTTTGCCATGTGAGACCCCTGCCTTGCTGTAAAACCACCATCAAAGAAGACCCTCACCAGATGTATTCCCTGGACTTTGGACTTCCAGCTGCTGAAACTGTGAGCACTACATTTCATTTTCTTTCAAATTATCCAGTTCCAGATTTTTTTGTTATAAGCAACAGAAACCAACTAATACAAGTAGTGAGGAAAGGAGATTTTTGTGTCCAGCCCATCATCTTTACCCAGAAATTTCCTATTATATTAGTAGGTACTGAAATATCCCAGAGCTAAGATTTTATTATCATGGTATTACTTTATTGTTGATCTTAGATGGCTACAAAACCAGACCATCCAGAAGGCACTAGGTCTGGGAGTTTACCCATGGGTAGCAATGAGGAGGGCTATAAGCAAAGAATCATGATCTGGTGAACAGTTTCCTAGAAGAGGCTTGTAAATACCACCTAATCAGGAAGAAATGGGAGAAGTCAACTTTGAAACAGACAAATCAATTTGATTGATCAAAACAAATTGATTCTTGTCCAAGAGATCAGGCAAATCAGGGATGGAGATAGAACCAGGGTCTTCAGGGATAGACCCTCAGATCATAGCTCCTCCAGAGACTGCTCTCCTCACATACCTTCAGTGTTTCTTTCCTTTGGATCACATGACAACTCTTTCTCTAATCCACTCTGCTTCTAAGATCATCCCAGTCTAATTCAACCCAACCTCCTTAGCTAATGTATAGAGCAAGGACTAGATGAGAATGCTTGACGAGAGATGCTTGAGTCTGTGTTTTCTTGAAAGTCCAGCTTTCCTACCCTTAGGTTTTCTCTATTTCCATGATTATGACTTCTCTACTCCCAGCTTGCTGTATTTTCTTCTCCTGAACAACAGGTTGGTATACTTACTTCTCAATATAGTTTTCAAAACAAGTGGAGAAATTGGCAAATGTCTGTGCATCTCTTACATTCTACCAGTCAGCAGACTTAGCATCACATGGATGCCCCCAAGGCTTCCAGCTTGTATCTTCTGTAATGGCAGGTCCAGCTGCACCTGGGGCCATTTTAGCTACAGCTGGCACAGTCAAGGAGCTCTGTGCTTCATCATAGTGGAATGCCTTCAGAGTCATCCTGACTCATCCACTCCTTATTTTGCTCTGTTGGTATCTCTGAGCTTTTTTTACTTGTAATACTTCTGATACCAAAAGTGTGATATCTTTTCCAACATCACTGCATCATGTCTCTGATACCAGCTGGGTGTCCTATGATTCAATTCAATTCTAACACTATCTACCTGGAGTTAGCATCAGGTCCTGCAAGTTAAGGGCTCAGTCCCACAAGACTGCCCCCACCTCAGATACCAGCCACAAGTCCCAGATTGTCTCTGGTACTTCTAACCAATTGACTATAAATTTGGGAGTTCCCCACAACTCCCTCCTCAGGTTTTATAATTGGCTAGAATGACTCACAGAACTCAGGAAAGAGCTTTACTTACTATTACCAGTTTGTTGCAAAGGATACAACTCAGCACAGCCATATGGAGGAGATGCATAGGGCAAGGTGTGTAGAAAGGGGTGTGGAGCTTCCATGCCCTCTGGGCACACCACCCTCCCAGTATCTCAATGTGTTCATCAACCTAGAAGCTCTCCAAATCTGCATGTTTAGCAGTTTTTATGGAGGTTTCATTAAGTAGACATACTTGATTAAATCATTGGTCATTGGTAATCAATTCAATCTCTAGCCCCTCTCCCTTCCCTGGAGGTTAGTGGCTGACCTGAAAGTTCCAACTCTCTAATCATACCTAATCATGGTCTTTCTGCCAACCAGGCCCCGTCCTGAAACTTCTTAGGGCCCCCAGCTGCCAGAAATCTCATTAGCATATAAAAGATACTGTATCATTCCAAGGGATTCCAAGGGTTTCAGGAGCTGTGTGCCAGGAACCAGGAATGATGACCAAATATTAATTTTTTATTATACCACAGTATCCCAAACAAAACAAAAAGTAACCAACTTAACTCATTACCTGCTAAATTTCTGAAACTGGAATCAAGTACACACAGTGCTTTATTTAAAGGGCAATTGTCATCTCTGGGTTTCTGGATCTCACAACATACTACCAGTTATCACATACCGATGTACCAAGTTGTGCAAATTTGTATGTTATTTATACTTACATGCTAAAATATTCATCCCCAGGGAAAAATCTCTCAGCACTCAGGCTGACACTACATGACCTGACCCTTCCCATGCCCTAATGAGAAGTGGACAGCTAACCCAAGCTGCTCTAGTCAGCCTCCCACATGCATTTGAATTGTGGGGCACAGAGACTGGGAGTTGGGAGCTGCATGCCATTAACAGGAGAGCTCTAACAGGAAGATCCCTGAGCTCTTGTTGTTGAGGTCACCACCCTTCCTGAATCCTGCTTATTTAACTTTTTCTTAGATTTCTTAAGGTCTGGTGCTGAATTTTCAGACTTGTATCATTCTAGGCATTGTTTTCAGTAAGCAGAAGTGAGATACTTCTGTTGTGAGGCTGCCGCATGGAAAAGGAACCAGAACACCCAATTGAGAATTTATTTATTTATTTATTTATTTTTTAAGTTTTTTTTTTTTTGTCCTTTTTGAGACTGGCAGCACCGCGCTCAGCCAGTGAGCGCTGTGAGCACACCGGTCATCCCTATATAGGATCCGAACCCGTGTTGGGAGCGCTGCTGCGCTCCCAGTGCCGCACTCTCCCGAGTGCGCCACGGGCTCGGCCCCCAATTGAGAATTTAAAAGGGGGTCTTTATTGGCTGGCTGGCGACTGTCTCTCCAAGAAAGTCTTGGAAGAGAGCAGCCCTGACGTGAAGTTTAGAGAGTTTTTTAAAAGGCAAATTTTTGCATTAGTCACACAGTTAAAATTATCAAATAGTCACACACTTATAGTTATCATATAGTCACACACAGACACACATATCCTCCTGGCGTGAGGAAGGGGTTTGGGGAGGCCTAGGGCAAGCTGATAACAGAAGCTGAAACAAGCCCATTAATCGCTCGGGGGCAGCTTGGGTGGGGAACAGCAAACAAAATTCAAACTTCTCTAAGTGCAGTCTAATATTTAGCTTTAACTTCTATCAAGGGGGCTGAAGAGCTGAGAGGGATTTTTAAACAATAACATTTTTTAAGCAATTCAAACTCTATTTAAACTTAATCAGTCTACCTTGTCACATACTAAACAGTTTCACAGAAGTGAATTGCATATGTTATGAAAGTGGGGGTCACCCTATCTCACTTCAATGTGGTCAATTCCATTGGTTGGCTGACTGGGTAGCCATTCACAGCCCTCTCTCCCTTGCTGTTCTCTGCAATAGGGGTTAGAAAATTTAAATATTCTATTCTCCTGCTTCTCTTGCATTTAGGAATAATAGAGTTCTGGCCAAGGGCACAAAAGGAGAAGTCTTCTGAAGAAGTTTAGGGAAATCTTTTTCTGATAAATGAAACAGGTAGAGCTGGTATGCTTCTTCGTACTTTGAACTCGGATGTACTAGGAACTCCAGCAACCATTTTGAAACCATGTGGGAAAGACCAATAGAATGGCAGCGTGCTACTTCCAGTCAAGATGGCAGAATAGATGGTCCCTAGTGTCACTCTTTCCCACAAATCAACCGATTTACAGCTATGAAAACATATTATCAACTGCATACAGAACCGGGAGATGTCCAGCGGGGAAGGCAGAAGCTCTGCAGAGACCACATGCCCTGCGGGGCCACTGTCGCACAATCCAGCAGATAGGCTTCACCACCGCCACCTGGCTCCATTCCCAGCCTGGCCCAGTGCGCATGGAGTGGGGAGACGTCGGGCAGGGGAGGCGGAGGCTCTGCAGAAAACATACACCCTGTGGAGCCACCACTGCGCAATCCAGCAGGTAGGCTTCACCGCGGGCCCCTGCTCCATTCCCAGCCTGACCTAGTGTGCACGGAGCAGGGTAATATCCAGCAGGGGGTGCAGGAACTCTGCAGGGACCACACCACCACCGTGTGATCCAGCAGCCCAGCCCAGTGCATGCGGAGTGGGGAGATGTCCAGTGGGGGAGGCAGAAGCTCTGCAGAGACCACACACCCTGTGGGGGGGCCACCACCGCACGATCCAGCAGCAGGTAGGCTTCACAACTGCAAACCAGCTCCATCCCAAGCCCAGCCAGTGTGCACAGAGCGGGGAGACATCCAGCAGGGGAAGAGGAAGCTCTGCACAGACCACACACTCTGCGGTGCCTCCTTGCAGCCCAGCAGCCCAGCCCAGCAGCCCAGCCCAGTGTGTGCGGCACAGGGAGACATCCAGCAGGGGAGGTGGCAACTCGGCAGAGACCACACATCCTACGGTACAACCCCATGACCCAGCAGCCCAACCGAGTCCAAGCTGACCAGAGAGGTGGCTCCCCAGAGAGGCCCAAGACCCAAGGCAACCACACACGCAAGGCACTAGTGGTCAACTGAGCAGTCACTGAGGTAGCCATACCAAACTGGCAACCCCAGCAACATCTTAGTCAGACAATAGTGTCAAACCTGTGGAATGTGAAACCCCCTGCCACAATGAATAAACATCAAAGAAAATATACCAGAAAAATGAAAAATCAAGAAAGTACACCACCAAAGGGTAATAACGCTCAAGCTCTAGTTCTTATAGAACAAGAAGCCCTTGAAATGACTGACAAAGAATTTCGAGTGATAATTCTAAGGAAACTGAATGAGATACAAGAAAATTCAGTTAGACAACATGATGAAATGAAAAAAAAGTATACAGGACCTGAAAGAAGAAATGTACAAAGAAATCAATGCCCTGAAAAAAAATGTAGCAGAACTTGCCGAACTGAAGAATTTATTCAGCGAAATAAAAAACACAACAGAGAGTTTAACCAGCAGGCTTGCGGAAGTTGAAGAGAGAACCTCTGAACTTAAAGATGGGCTGTTTGAAATAACATGGGCAGACCAAAAAAAAAAAAAGAAAGAAAGAAAGAAAGAAAAAAGAATCAAAGGCATTGAAGAAAATCTGAGAGAGATATCAGACAACCTTAAGCACTCAAATATCTGAGTCATGGGTATTCCAGAAGGCGAGGATAAAGGAGATTGCATTGAAAACATATTCAACAAAATAGTGGCAGAAAACTTCCAAGGTATAGGAAAAATCACAGATCTTCAGATCGAGGAAGTGCAAAGATCTCCAAACGTATTCAACCCAAAAAGGTCTTCTCCAAGTCATGTTATAGTCAAATTGGCAAAACTCAAATACAAAGAGAGAATCTTAAAAGCTGCAAGAGAGAAGCATCAAGTCACCTGTAGGGAGCCCCAATCAGACTAACATCAGACTTTTCATCACAAATCCTAAAAGCCAGAAAGGA
>NW_007727776.1:368806-370526 GCF_000696425.1 Galeopterus variegatus
AAGACAAAAGACAAAAAATAAATAAAAAAAAAAAGGCCCTCTCCAAGACATGTTATAGTCAAATTGGCAAAATTCAAAGACAAAGAGAGAATCTTGAGAGCTACAAGAGAGAAGCGTCAGATCACCTATAAGGGAGCCCCAATCAGACTAACATCAGACTTTTCATCACAAACCCTAAAAGCCAGAAAGGAATGGGATGATTTTTCAAAATACTAAAAGTCAGAGATTGCCAGCCAAGAATACTCTACCCTGCAAGGCTATCCTTCTGAAATGAAGGGCAAATAGTATATTTCTCAGACAAACAAAAACTGCGGGAGTTCACCACCACATGACCACCCTTACAAGAAATTCTCAAGAGAGTACTGGGTTTGGTTCCTAAAAAATAACTACCACTGCCATAAAAACCCAAGAAAAATCAAAACCCACTAGTATAATAAAAATGCAAACAATGAAGAGAAAATAACAAACAAAAAGGCTATCTACAACCAAAGGAACCAACACATACAGAAAACAAACAGTAAATCAGAAAGCAAGGAACAAAGACACCTAAGACAACCAAACAATAATCAATAAAATGCTAGGTATAAATCAACACTTTTCAATAACAACTCTTAATGTAAAAGGATTAAATTCCCCAATCAAAAGACACAGTCTGGCTGACTGGATTAAAAAGGAGGACCCAACTATATGCTGCCTTCAAAAGACCCACCTCACCCATAAAGACTCACATAGACTAAGAGTGAAAGGATGGAAAAAGATTTACCATGCAAACAGAAAAGAAAAATGAGCTGCATCACAATCAAGTGGGATTCATCCCAGGGATGCAAGGTTGGTTCAACATATGCAAATCAATAAATGTGATACACCATATTAATAAAACAAACACAAGGACCATATGATCATCTCTATAGATGCTGAAAAAGCATTGGGTAAAATTCAACATTCATTCATGACAAAGACCCTCTATAAGTTAGGCATAGATGAAAAGTATCTCAACATAATTAAAGCCATATATGATAAACCCACTGCCAATATTATCCTGAATGGGGAAAAGCTGAAAGCTTTTCCTTTAGGAACAGGAACTAGACAAGGATGCCCACTCTCACCACTCCTATTCAACATAGTGTTGGAAGTACTAGCCAGAGCAATCAGAGAAGAGAATGAAATAAAGGACATCCAGATTGGAAAAGATGAAATCAAACTGTCCCTGTTTGCAGATGACATGATCATATATATCNAATTAGAAATTAATAACAAATGAAATTCTGGAAACTATACAAACAGATGGAAATTAAACAGCATTCTATTTAAGGACATATCAAGCAGGAAATAAAAAAATTTATTGAAACTAATGAAAATAATGATACATCATACCAAAACCAGTGGGATACTGCAAAAGCAGTTTTAAGGGGGAAATTTATTGCATTAAATGCTTACTTCTGAAGAATGGAAAGATGGCAAGTAAACAACCTAACACTTCACCTTAAAGAACTAGAAAAACAAGAACAATCCAATCCTAAAGTTAGCAGACAGAAAATCATTAAGATCAGAGCAGAACTGAATGAAATTGAAAGCCAAATAACAATATGAGAGATCAATGAATAAAAAGTTGGTTTTTTGAAAAGTAAATAAAATTGACAAACTATTAGTATGGCTAACAAAAAAAGAGAGAAGATTCAAATAACAAAAATTAGAAATGAAAAAGGTGATACTACAACTG
>NW_007727777.1:0-11137 GCF_000696425.1 Galeopterus variegatus
GTGTATGAGTTCACTATGGGTTTTTCACATATGGCTTTTATTATGTTGAAGTAGTTTTCTTCAATTCCTAGTTTGTTGAGTGTTTTTATCATAAAATGATACTGAATTTTGTAAACCACTTTTTCTGTATCAATTGAAATGATTGGGGTTTTTTTTTTCCTTCATTCTGTTAATGAAGTGTGTTACATTGATCAATTTTTGTATGTTCAACCATCCTTGCATTCTATGAATAAATCCCTCCTGGGCATTGTGTATAGTCCTTTTAATATGTTGCTGAATTTGGTTTGCTAGTATTTTGTTGAGAATTTTTGCATCAATGTTCATAAGGGATATCGGTCTGTAGTTTTCTTGTAGTGTCTTTGGCTTTGGTATCAGAGCAATTCTGGCCTCATATAATGAGTCAGGAAGTGTTCTCTCCTTTTCAATTGTTTGGAAAAATTGAAAAGTATTAGTATTAGTTCTTTAAATTTTTGGTAGAATTCACTGGTGAAGCCATCAGTTTCAGGGCTTTTCTTTGTTAGAAATTTTCTTATTACTGATTCAATCTTCTTAGTAGTTATAAGTCTAACCAGATTTTCTATTTCTTTATGGTTTATTCTTGGCAGGTTTTGTGTTTCTAAGAACTTGTTCATTTCATTGAGGTTATTCAACTTGTTGGTGTACAATGTTTCACAGTACTCTCTTATAATCACTTTTATTTCTGTAAAATCTGTAGTAATGTCTCTACTCTTCTGATTTTAGTAATTTGAGTCTTCTCTCTTTTTCTCCTAGTCCATCTAGCTAAAGGTTTGTCAATTTGGTGTGTCTTTTCAAAGAACAAACTTTTGGTTTCATTGGATATTTTTCTCTCATATTTTTATATTCTCTATTTCATTTATCTCCACTCTAATCTTTATTATTTTATTCCTTCTGCTAGCTTTGGTTTTATTTTTGTCCCTTTTGTTCTAGTTTATTTTATTTATTTATTTACTTTGTTGGTTATGCATATTCATTGGGTACAAACCTGACCATCACCACTTATGGCCAAGATGTGATAGCCAGACCAATGTTATCAGCATGCACATTACCACAATTTGTGATTATTCCCTGTGTTCCCTACCCAGTTAATCCCCATACTCCCCCACCTCCACTTCCCACCCCACTTCACAACCATAGGTAAGCTCTCTTCCTCTGCAAGTCCAACATACCACTGTGGTCTTTTTTTCCTTCATTCGTTTTCTCTTAGCTCCTACTTATGACTGAGGACATGTGGTATTTTTTCCTCTGTGCCTGGCTTATTTCACTCAACGTAATTTTCTCCAAGCTCATCTGCGTTGCTGTGAATGGCAGAATTCCATTCTTTTTTATGGTATAGTATTCCATTGTGTATATATACCACATTTTCCTTATCCAGTCATCTGTCGATAGGCATTTAGGTTGGTTTAAACTCTTGGGTATTGTAAATAGAGCTGTGATGAACATGGGAGTGCAGGTATCCCTTCAAAATGATGATTTCCATTCCTTTAGGTATATACCTAGAAGTGGGATTGCTGGATATCGTAGGGTTAGGTTACTGATTTGAGATCCTTCTTACTTTTTAATGTAAGAATTTATAGCTATAAATTTCCCCCTAAACGCTGCTTTCTCATCACATGCTTTTTACATGTCACTTTAGACAACTATGAGTAACAAAACCTCTGTATACTTATTAGAGCCTAGAGCATAACTCTGTTTTACATATAAACACAAAGTATCTTTTGCAAGATATTAATTGTGCAGAAACACAACCACCATATAATTAAAAGAAAGACTTTGCATTGTTTGAAACTTCCAAGAGTTGTTCACCATTTTCGACAGTTCCTCACGTTATCTTACAGCAGCAGTCATGGCAGTTTTTGATCATAGACTTTGTGAGTTTGCACTTGGGAGTCTCTGCATTCATAGAAGTTCTGTATGTAAGTGCATGCATCTGGCACCTTCTTTGGCCTTCTGCTGTGGTCATGTTTG
Source organism: Galeopterus variegatus (assembly GCF_000696425.1). Taxonomy (NCBI): domain Eukaryota; kingdom Metazoa; phylum Chordata; class Mammalia; order Dermoptera; family Cynocephalidae; genus Galeopterus; species Galeopterus variegatus. Next base: position 1,987 of record NW_007727777.1, read on the forward strand.
AAAATTTACATGTTGAAGTATCTGCCATTTTATTAGGAATTACTTTCTTTTTATTTCTCTCTTATGTTATGACTAAGATGTTATGTTAAGGTTTTTAATTGTGTGAGTAGGTATTTTGTTTCAGAATAAAAAAGAGGACATTACAAAATATTTGGTATAATTATGTATTAGGTCTGGTAGCATTGAGAATCAGTATTAGATATGAGGTGGATAAGAAACTGGGAGAAAAGGCCCTCTGAGAGCTGCCTGACTTTTCACTATCTCTAGGAGAAAACCAATGACTCTGATGGACTTTTATTCTAGACTCAAACTACAATAAAATATGCTTGAGAAAATTTCTGGGGGCACAGAAACTTGGAGTTACTCTCTTAAGAAGTTAAATGTGGGAACCTGCAGAAAACCCCAAACTTGCTTCAGATATGTCTTGGGAAGTCTAATCCCTTTAGGGCTGTAAGACCAGGCTAGGAATGAGCTTCTGCTTTAAAAGAGTTACATTTCACATACACACAGACAGAAGGAAGCCTTGTTAAATTGTTTTCTGTGGGAAGGCAAGGTGGCTACTTACTAGATTTTTCTACATTGGGCATCAGCACCTTAACTGGAACCATTAACTAGGTTTCCCTTGGTATGGCATGTGTTTGTTTGTTTTTTCACCTTTATGAGGATTTGGTGAGAATGGCAACGTCAGTAAAAACAAGTATATTCATTATCATGCGACCTGATACACAGTGGAATAGAAAGACCCTGTGGATTCTGACATCGAGTCTCCAGTTTCTCCTCACTAAATAATGTGGGGACAGCCTTTAGCCAGTGTGACCAGGGAACCAGTTCTAACCCAGCCAGGATCCTCCTTTGAAGGCTCACATTGCTCTTGACCATCACAGCCTCAGTGGGGTTTTTGTTTCTTGCATCAGGGTAAGGTAAATGGATCATAGAAAAGAGGTCCTGGAAAGATCCTCAAATCAATGATATCTACCACAGCATCCCACCAGAAGTGCAGGAAGAAACTTCTTCAGTATGTGATGCCTGCATTAGAGGATTCTGGATATCAACACTAGATGAGGGGCAGAGCCACAGATATAATTTCTCATGTATTCATAATTTTTTTTTTTTTGTCCTTTTTGAGACTGGCCCCACCGTGCTCAGCCAGTGAGCGGTGTGAGTGCACCGGTCATCCCTATATAGGATCCGAACCCACATTGGGAGCGCTGCTGTGCTCCCAGCGCCACATTCTCCCGAGTGCACCACGGGCTCAGCCCTGTATTCATAATTTTACTAACTTGTCATCTACCATATTACTATGATTCAAATCGTATTTGTCTCCATTTCCTTTAGTGAAAATATTAAAAGGCAAGTGCTTGAACTAGGTAAGGAAACTCTGTGTACCAAAAGAATAGCATACGAAACCCAGTCTGAAGAAGAAATTTCAATAGAAGTGCTTCCCCAGTACTCACATGGCTCATATTTATTCTCACTACTGAAAGTCATTTGGGAAAAGAGTTGTATGTGGTGATCTTCAGAATTTGGAAATTTTGTGACAGCTTCAGATAAATTTTTCTTCAAGCATATTATAAATAAGCAAAAACAAAATCACCACCACTAATAAAATGCCATTTATTGGGTCTTAACTATATTTCAGATGGAGCACTAAGGATGTGTTGCCTATGTGATCTCATTAATTCCTCACAGTAATTCATTAATGAAAGTATTATCATCCCCAATTTCCAGACAAGCAAACTGAAGTTCACGTATGATAATTAGCTTTCTAAGCTGCTTGGAAGTAGAAGATGCGAATTCAAGACTGTCTGACTCTAAGGCTCTACTCTTCATTACTGCTCCATGAGATACAGTAGGAACCCCAGCATCAAGCACATCCTGAATCAGGCTGGAATGAGCATCTTCAACATTCTCTACTTTCATTTTTCCAAGATTCCATGGGCTATTTGAATGCTCATCCAGAGAAGAGCAGATGTGGGTACAGACAGTTGGCTGAGGCTGCGCTGTCTTGTTTATTCTCTGAACTAGTCTCAGAAGCCAGCTAAAAGTACATGCAGTGGATACTCCCAGGTGTACACTGACTGTGAGAGCTGAATGCACACTTAAAGAATGATGGCAGCAACTAGTTCATGGATTTGCATGTGTAAGGCCATTGCTCTTGAAGCTGTTCATTTCCTGTTCAGTACTTTTGCGCAAGGTGTGAGAAATGGGGACAGGTGTTCTCTATAGTCAGTTGTTTGTTGCCTTGAGTGTTTGTAATCATTGCTCTCTGGACATAGCTGAGAAGATTACCTCACTCTTCTGGAGTTTGCTGCTATTAAGTGCTGAAAATTGCTATTACTGAGTAGCCCAGCTACCACTTTTAGACTCATGAGAACCAAATCCAAATAAAAATAATAATGTATAGAGAGATTATATAGTATTATTTTAATATTATATATACACACTATTACTAGCTGTTTATCCACAAAAGTTAAAACTATTGATACATTAAGTCAAATGCTCTAAATCAAATAACTGAATTAATACATGAAATGGATGCAAAATACCCAGAAGAACAAATTTAAAAAACACAATATTTATCTTATCATAGTTTTTGAGAGGAAACTTAATAGTAAAAGCTTGGTTCTCCTCCAACTCTGCCACTAACTAGCTCTGTGAACTCGGTAAGACACAGTGAGATTTATAATAAGCTTTAGAGTCAGACGAATCTGGATTTTTAAATTATGGTATAGCAGGCATTGATTTGCACAATACAACAATACAACATGTCAGATGTGTAGATGTCCAATAACCACAAAGCAAACAAAAGTGTTTTTTTTTTATCCCCGTGCCTGATCTCATCTTTGTGAGGCTCCCTTTCCCATCAGTGGTGGATAAAGCACTTAAATATGACAATTTAAGGTAATTTAGTCTCAGGTTTATAAGAGCCTTCTTCAGTGTAACAATTTATTCTGAATAGTCAATTCAAACTTCAAACTCCCTCTCAGAGCAGTTTCGCCCTCTTTCCCTGCTTTCAAAGTTCTTCACATTCCCTCCTTCACAGGATGGTATCTGAGCAGAGGGGAAATTTACCACAATCCTTGCCTTGGTAGGGCTGGGCCATCTGGTCTACCTGCTTGTTGTACCTCAGTGTCACAATGCAAGTGCAGTTGGTGCAGACAGGCTCTTAGGCACCCTCTACTAGTGCTGGGGATATCTTGGTATTTTGGGATTTGATTTTGGTCCCTGCTCTTAAATATTCTAAATATAGTGGTCAAAAGAGTTCAGGAAATAAATATCTGAGAAAGTGTGAGAGAGACTATCTTATTCACCATTCCAACTACACCCATGATGTCAATAACTATCCACAGGTAAATAACTCAACATGTTTTATCTCCAGTCCAAACCATTCAATGAGCATCTGGCTTATGTAGCCAGCTACTACTTCTCATCTCCACATGTCTGAAAGATGCCCTGAATTGAGCATATTCCGCTAAATTTATAACCTTAATCCTCCTAAATTCTTGCCTTCTTTCAGTGTTTCTTAAACCAATAAGTGGACCTACTATCCACCCAGGTATTCAAGCTAAAAATTTAGAGTTTATTCTTAAAAGCTCCTCTCCCTAAGACTCTCTACGTAATCAATCACTAGGTCTTATTGCTTTGACCTCCTAAATACCTCACAAATCTGCCGCCTTCTCTGTGTCTCTCCTGCCACCATCCTAGTCAAAGCCACTATTGTCTCTCATTTGGAATTCTTCAACAGCCTCCTAATTAGTTTGCCTGTACCCACCCTGGTCTTTTTCTAATCTATTCTTTCCACCTCAGCCAGAGAGATGTTTGCCAAGTAAACACAATGCCATCAACACACACACACACACACACACACACACACACACACACACAACCTCTTAAAACTCTTAGGTGGCTTTCTATTATTCTATAGTAAAGATCAAAACCTTTAGATATATCTCAAGCACTGCATCATTTGGTCCCCACTTGACTCTGCAGCCTCCCCTCATACACTCTCCTCCACTCTCAGAGCTCCAGAAACACTGTTCTGATTTTAGTCTCTTAATCTGAAAGACTTCCTCCTCACACGGGACCTTGGCACATGCTATTTTTCTCTGTTTTAAAGGCTCCTTTTCTTTCTTAATTCCTCTTTGCCTGGAAAACAGAAACTCTTTCTTCTGATCTCACCATGTTATCATTTCCTTGGAGAACCTTTTCTAACCTTGCTAATAATGTAAATTCCCTATACCATTATTTACTTCTCAATTTTAAGTTTACATGTATATATGTGATTCTTTGACTAATGGATATTTCTCTCACTAGGTTATAAGCTTAATGAGAGCAGGGACTACAACTGTTTTTGCTCACTATTTTATCCTTGACACTCATAACAATGCGTGGCACATAGTAATGTGTGTGTGTGTGTGTGTGTGTGTGTGTGTGTGTGTGTGTGTTCACTGAATGCACAATTGAATAAATGTAATCCATCCAGAGACCTTTTGGGGATTATGTTAAAAATTGCAAGTATTGATATTTATGGTATTAAATCTCAATGAAAGAAATGATTTCCGATTAGGGAGTTCGAGTCCAGTTTATACCACCTATTAGTCAGGTAAATTACAGAATATAATTTAAGTCAGCATCAGCATTGTAATACTAATGCCTATTTTCAATCACAAAGCTAAAGATAAAATGTCAAGTGTTATATAAATGCAAGGCATTATGTTTTACTCATAAAGTTTAAAAGCTTTTTCTTTAAAAGCCACACACAAAAAAATACCTAACAATGATTAATGCTGGGGGGAAAAGCCTTTCAGTTTGCTTCAAAAATTTGTTTTATATTAGATAATATATTGGTCAGGGTTCTCCAGAGAGACAGAATCAATAAGATATATATATGAAAGGGGATTTATTAGGGGAATTGGCTCATGCAATTATGGAGGCTGGGAAGTCTCACAATAGGCTGTCTGCTAGTTGGAGGACCAGGAAAATCAGTAGTGTGGCTCAGTCCGAGTCCAAAAGCCTCAGAACCAGGGAACCCAACAGTGTAACTCTTAGTCTGATACCTAAGGCCAAAGAACCTAGGGGTACTGGTGCAAGTCACAGAGTCCAAAGGCCAGTGAACATGGAGTTCTGATGTCCTAAGGCAGAAAAAGAATGATGTCCTAGTTCTGGAAGAGAGCAAATTTGCCTTTCCTCTGTTTTTCTCTTCTATCTGGGCCCTCAGCTCATTGGCTGGTGCCTGCCCACATTGGGTGAGTGCAGATCTTTCTTACCCAGTAAACTGATTCAAATGCCAATTTTTTCCAGAAACATCCCAACAGGTATACCCAGAAATAATGCTTTACCAGCTCTCTGGGTATCCTTTAATCCAGTCAAGTTGACAGCTAAAAGTGACCATTGTAAGTCAAACCCTTGTTAACTTGTCACCCATAATGCATCTCCTTAAACCATCCTTAATCTCCAGAAAAAGACAATAACAGGTCATTGTTTTACCTAACATGATACAACTATACTGTGTACAAACAGAAATGCACTAATCTCTTCCCCAGAAGAGCAGGTAAAGTCCTTGAGTTATGTTTACTCTTCTAATATCTCATACATTAAATACTATGATGTGAAATTAAACATTCTTAAATACTTAAATAAACTCAATACATCATATGTTATATAATAAAAATATTAGAATAGGAAAAGAAAGATATTTGCTTGATACATGTATATATACACACAAATAATTATTAACAAAATAGGGAGGAAATACTCATGGCAATTACAGTCCGCATTTTTGTAATTGGTCACTTGGTAGTAGCTGGTGTTTATAACGACCTTCTTCTACTACTCATTCTGTATTTCCTTTGTCTTCAAGAAGCACCTTAGCTGATCATGGTTTTTTACCTGGTGGGGTGACCTGAACCTTTATTCCTGAAGGGTCTGGACCATTTGTAGTCACACATGGATTGGGGTGTTGTAGCTTCCTATGAACCTTAATCACAGAGCATGGTAGTACTAAGAGAGGCATTAAAGGATCTTATGTATTGCAGACACTCTTCTATATCTCCACTGTGGAGTAGTAGTCCAATTTTCCTTTGGTCCACCGGATTAATCACCCCAGCCAATACCGTAACTCCATTCTTTGCCTCATTCAGAGGCATGAGGATCTCATACTGGCTAGGTGGCAGGCTTAACTTCCAGTTCAATGAATCATTATTGTTTGTCTTAGTGGAGCATTGGTCCCTCTGGAGCTAAGACCTATATGCCAGCAGAGCATAAAATCATAGGAAAAGGAAGCAAAAACTTTTCCAGAAAGTCACTAGGGGTAATAGTGATTGGTGTCACTCCCATTTTCACCCCTCAATTCCTGGGCCTGTGAATTCTGGCTATGGAAGAAATTGTACCATATATTGGATGCGGATTCAGAGCATATACAGCCTCCTGGAGAACCTTGCCCCGGCCCTGAAAAGAATTGTCACCTAGCTTGCAATGTTTGTGTCTTCAAAGGGCCATTCAATTACTCTATTGAGCCAGCTGCTTCAGGATGTTGGGGAACATGGCAAAACCAGTGAGTTCCATGAACATGAGTTCATTGCCACTCTTCTCTGGCTGTGAACTGAGTTCCTTGGTCAGAAGCAATGCTGTGTGGAGTCCCATTACAGTGTATAAAGCATTCCATAAATCCATGATTGGTAGTTTCAGCAGAAGCATTGCATGCAGAGAAGGCAAATCCATATCCATAGTGTCTATTCCTGACAACAAAATGCTGCCCCTTCCGTGATGGAAGTGGCCCAATGTTAACAACATGCCACCAGGCTAATTACTGAAGGGGATGGTGCCATATTGGCAGTGAGGTTTGGCCTCTGCTGCTGACAGATTGGGCACCCTGTCAAATGATTTAATCTGGCCCGTAGCCAGTTCAGCTTTGGTGAGTGGAAGTCAACGTATCTGAGTGCATGATAACCTCCATCCCCGTCACATTGGACACTTTGTTCACAAGCTCATTGGGCAATGACAGCAGTGGCTAGGGAAGGAGGCTGACTGGTATCGATAGAATGAGTCATTCTATCCACTTTAGTAAAGTCTTCCCCTGCTGAGACCATTCTTTGGTGAACATTCCTATGCAAAAAACCTCTTACATTCTTTGCCCATTCAGAGTGGTCTATTTACATATCTCTTCCACAGATTTCTTTGTTGCCAATTTTCCAATCATGTTTCTTCCAAATCCCTGAGCATCTGAACAAAACATTGGCTACAGCCCATGAATCTGTATATGATCACCCATCTGGCCATTTCTCCTTCCAAGCAAAGTGCACAGCCAGTGCACTGCCCAAAGTTCTGCCCACTGAGAAGATTTCCTTTCGTCACTGTCCTTCAGGGATGTCCCAGAAAGGGGCTATATTGCCATAGCTGTCCATTTTGGGGGGCGGGGGGGACTACATATCATGCAGAACCATCTGTAAACCAGGCATTAGTCTTCTCTTCCTCTGTCAACTGATCATAGGGTACTCCCCATGAGGCTATAGGTACAGTCTGGGAAAGAGAAAGAAATATAGCAGGAGTACAAATCATGAGCATTTCGGCCACTTCATGTAACTTACTGGTACTTTAGGGACCTGCTCAGGCTTAATTACACATATACCACTTCGATTTGATGATGGAATACTGCTGCACATGCCCAACTTTATGGCTTGGTGGGTCAGATAAGACCTCATTCATTGCAGGCAGCTCAGGTCATATAGTAACTTGGTGGCCTATGGTCAAGCATTTGGTTTGAACCAAGGCTCATTAGCAGACCAAGAGCTGTCTCTCAAAGGGAGAGTAGTTATCTGTAGATGAAGTCAGGGCCTTGCTCCAAAATACTACAGGCCTGCACTGTGATTCACGCATGGGGGCCTGCCAAAGGCTCCAGATAGCATCCCTACATACCACTGATACCTCAAGTACCATTGGATATGTTGGATCACGTATACAATATAGCATAACAGCTTGCCCAGCAGCCTAAACCTGTTTCAGAACCTTCTCCTGCTGTGGACCCTGCTGAAAACTAGTAGCTTTTCAGGTCACTCAGTAGATGGGCCAGAGTAACAGGCCTAAATGAGGGGTGTGTTGCCTCCGAAATCTAAATAGGTCCAGTATGTGTTGTGCCTTGGTAAATGGACCACTAGATGTTGTGCCTCTTTCTTGGTTGTAGAAGGGGCCAGATGCAACAACTTATCCTTCACCTTAGAGGAAATATCTCAACATGCCCCACACACCACTAGACCCCTATAACTCTTACTGAAGTAGAAGACCTCTGAAGTTAAGTCGAATTTATTTCCCACCACCATGCAAATATTTTACTAGTAAGTCTAGAGTACTTACTACTTGCTCCCTAGGTCCAATCAGCATGTCATCAATGTAATGGACCAGTGTGATATATACTTTTTAAGGATATGCACATTTATTTCTTCAAATAATAAATACATAAACTAAGTAACAGATAAATAACAAAATACTCTGTAGAAAGTAAGGCTTCAAACTTTTACAAAAACTGGAGATGTAAAACATTAAAATTTATGTATTTCATTTTAAAATATCTACAATTATTTGAAATAGCTCTCTAAAGTCTTGCAAAAGCATAGAAATGTCAAATTAATTTCAACAGAGGAAGACAAATAAACTTTTCAATGGCAAATTAATTTCTAAGCATGTCAAAAAGTTCACTTAAAAATAATCAATAACAGAAATTAAATATCTAAGTTTAGCATCATAAATTGCATAAAAGATCAATAAAACAATATAAACATAAGGTCACTTCAAAAATTTCATGGAGAAATAGAATTGAAAGATAATGGAAATATTTCCATGATTTTTAAAAATTTTTTCTTTTTTTTTAAAGACTAAGATCATTGAAAATATGTTTTCTGACCACAATAATAGAAGGAAATGTAGAAAACTCACAAATGTGTGGAGATTAAACAACACTCTCTTAAATAAACATTGGATAAAAAGAAAAATCACAGGGAAATTAGCAGGTACTCAAGGGTGCAACATATCAAACTTTGTAGGACGCAGGACTAATGCAGTGCTTAGAGGAAAATTTACATTGTAAACACCTAAATTAAAGATAAGAAAAATCTCAAATAGAAAGGGGCTATAGTGCCATAGCTGTCCATTTTTGGGG
>NW_007727777.1:12088-13715 GCF_000696425.1 Galeopterus variegatus
GGGCTTATGAAGTGCTTAAAGAAAACTTCATACTTATAAACACCTATATTAAAGATAAGAAAAATCTCAAATCAATAATGTAAAGTTCTACCTTAAGGCAAAAAGTAGAGTAAACTAAACCAAAAGCAAATATAAGTAAGAAATAAGAAAGGTTACAACAGAAATATATGAAATAGGGAATTAAAAAACAACAGAGAAAAATCAACAAAACCAAAAGTTGATTCTTTAAAAAGATCAACAAAATTTGCAAACCTTTGTCTAGACTGACGAAGAAAAAAGGTAGAAGACTGAAATTACTAAAATCAGAAATAAAGTAAGGGCATTATTACACTGTCACTATGGCTTCTTGTGGTTGTAAAATTTAGTTTCTTTCGCTTTCTTGTACACATTTTTTGTTCTACCAGTGGGCCTTGTTCTTTCTTGTGTATTTATGGTAGTGATTATCGTTTTTTGGATTCCAGATGCAGGACTTCTTTGAGGATTTCTTGTAGGGCTGATCATGTGGTGGTGAACTCCCACAGTTTTTGTTTGTTTGGAAAATACACTATTTTCCCCTCATTTCTGAAGGATAGGCTTGCTGGGTATAGTATTCTTGGCTGGCAACTTTTTTCTTTTAGTATTTTGAATATATCATCCCATTCTCTTCTGGCCTGTAGAGTTTCTGTTGAGAAGTCTGTTAGGGACTCCCTTATACATGACTTGATGCTTTTCTCTTGCTTCTTTTAAGATTCCCTCTTTGTATTTGAGCTTTGCCAGTGTGATTATAATGTGTCTTGGACAGGATCTTTTTAGGTTGAACTGTTTGGGGATGCTTGAGCCTCATGGATATGAAGGTCCATGTCTCTCCCTATACCTGGAAAGTTTTCTGTTATTACTTTGTTGAATAGGTTTTCCATGCCTTTTCCTTTCTCCTCTCCTTCTGGAACACGCATGATTTAAATGTTTGTTCTGCCAGCTCTCTTAGATTTTCTTCATTTTTTAAAATACTTTTTCCTTTTTTTTGTTCCCCTGGGTTATTTCAAAAAGACTATCTTTAAGATCAGAAATTCTTTCTTCTGCTTGTTCTAGCCTGCTGCCTAAGCTCTTGGTTGTGTTGTTTATTTCACTGAGTGAATCTTTCAGTTCCATGATTTCTGCTACATTCTTTTTTAAGTTGTTAATCTCTTTGTAAATTTCTTCCTTCATATCCTGGATGGTTTTTTTTTTTTCTCATTTTATTATGCTGTCTAATGAGCCTTCTCCTATCTCAGTAGGTTTCCTTAAGATTGCTGCTTGGAATTCCTTTTCAGTCATTTCAAGGGTTTCTTGCTGTACAGTGTCTGGTATTTGAGAATTACCATATTCTTTTGGTGGTTTAATATTTTCTTTGATTTTCATGTTTCTAGTATCTCTACATTGATGTCTGGTCATCTGGTAGGGCTGTTGCTTCTTCTATTACTCTGGAGTGGGCTTTGGGAAGAGAGAAAGGTCCTATTCTTTTTCCAGTCTCTGCTGGTGACTCTCCTTGTGTAAATCCAGTCGAGTGTCTGGCAGGCCAGCTACACAGAGGCTGTGGCTACTGCTGTGGCATCAAGCTGCTTTTTCAGCAGCCATGGCTTTGGTGGCTTTCAGCAAGCTGTCTTGCCTG
>NW_007727777.1:14262-27941 GCF_000696425.1 Galeopterus variegatus
GGTGGGCCTGATGGACAAGGATGGAGATAAAGACATTTTCCAGAACAATAGCTATATACCAGGTCTCAGAAGATGTGTTAATTTGTTCAAGAGAAGAAACCATATCTGGTACAACAGCCACAATTAGAATCAACACTTGGTGAAGCTTACAACAATCCACTGTCATTCCCCAGCATCTATCTTTGTTTTACACAGTCCAAATAGGAGAGTCAAATGGGAATTTGATGGGAATTATTACCTCTATATCTTTGAAGTAGTTGTTGGTGGCTTTCTTCTTTGAAATCCCTCTGGAAATGCACTACTCATTTTGATTTATTATTTTTCTAGGTAGAGGCACCTCTAATGGCTTCTATTTTGCCTTTCCCACTGTAATAGCCCTCATTCCACAGGATAGGGAACCAATATGGACATTATGCCAGCTTCTAAGCATGATTATTCCAATTACACATTCTAGAACTGGAAAAATAACCACAGAATGGGTTTGAAGAATCACTGCACCCACTGTAAGACATAAACTAATACTCCATTGACCACTATACCTTCATAAGCCCCTACTTTGACTGGTGGGCCACTGTGATGTTTTCCATCTTCTGCAATGAATGACAGTTCGGAGCCAGTGTCCAGTGGTCCTGAAAAGTTCTGATTATTTTCTTTCCAACAATGAACAGTTACCCTGGCAAGAGGTTGTAGGTTCCAATTGGAAATGATGGGAGAAAGATTAAAATTATAAATTTTGGTAGTATACCAGGGTTCTTCCTCAAAGGGATCTAGCCTTCACTTTATTCAAAAAGTTCTGACTGTGTAAACTGGCTCAAGTTTGGGGATTAATTGAGGGGTTATAGGTCTCTGTTTTTATGATTCAAGTTAGACTTTTGTTCACTTTACCTGACAACTTTCTTCTTATATGGATTAAGTAAGAATTAATTAGGCTTCCTATCTATTTTACTTCTAAGAACCCTATGATTAACTTGACAATGCCATAGGTCTACACAAGGTAGATGATTCTGATTGTTTCCTTGCCTCTGCTGTCCATTATGGAAACCATGCCCACCTTGCCTTTGGCATTGAGTGCTGCCAACTGGCCCCTGCCACACCAGGATCCAATGTTTCCCATTGCATTTAAGTTTTCTATTTGACTGACTATGGTTCTTTGGTCTACAGAGAAGAGCAATCACCGAGCTCTTCAAGGATGCTGGGGCTCCCCTCAGAAATCTATTTCTCAAAATATTGGTGAAAGGTATATCTTATGGACCCTTCCAGTATGGTTAAGTAGGTTTTAAGGGACAAGTCCATTATAGTACTGCAATCTTACTAAGCATTTGAATCTTTCTCTCTATGTTAAACTACAGGAGATTGGGTGTCTCCAACTCACTCATGGTAGGCCAACTTTGATCTGTGTTTCAGCCAACCAAACAAACTGCCAGAGCCCTTTCTAACTTTCCAAATGCAACAATAAATGCAGAGTCTCTGCTTAGTGGGCCCATATCAATAAATTCAACCTGATCCAATTTTGTGTTTCTTCCACCATTATACACACCCTTAATATATATTCCCACACGTGTCCCCTAGATTTCTGCTTGTATGAATTAGAAAACTCCAGTAGATTCTCTTAGAGTGTAATGCATCTTCTCANTTCAAGGGTTTCTTGCTGTACAGTGTCTGGTATTTGAGAATTACCATATTCTTTTGGTGGTGTAATATTTTCTTTGATTTTCATGTTTCTAGTATCTCTACATTGATGTCTGGTCATCTGGTAGGGCTGTTGCTTCTTCTATTACTCTGGAGTGGGCTTTGGGAAGAGAGAAAGGTCCTATTCTTTTTCCAGTCTCTGCTGGTGACTCTCCTTGTGTAAATCCAGTCGAGTGTCTGGCAGGCCAGCTACACAGAGGCTGTGGCTACTGCTGTGGCATCAAGCTGCTTTTTCAGCAGCCATGGCTTTGGTGGCTTTCAGCAAGCTGTCTTGCCTGCTTCTGGGTAGAGGGCTCTGCAGCCCTTGGCTCCTTGCCTAGGACCCCAGGCATGCCCTTTTTCTTGCTTCTGGGCAGAGGGTGCTGTGGCCCTCCCAATGTGATATCTTGTGGAAAACTCCTACATAAAAAAAAAAAAAAAAAAAAAGGTTTCAAAAAAACAACCTAGCCATCCACCTCAAGGAATTAGGAAAGCAAGAACAAACTAATCACAAAATAAGTAGAAGAGAATTAATAAAAATTGTAGAAGAAATAACCGAAATTAAAACTAAAAATACAATACAAAAATCAATCAAATGAGAAGTTGGTTCTTTGAAAAGATAAACAAAATTGACAAACCACTAGCCAGACTAACCAACAAAAAAGAGAAAACACCCAAATAAATAAAATCAGAAATGCAAATGCAGACAATGCAACAGATGGCACCAAAATACAAAGGATCATCAGAGACTATCATAAACAAATATACATCAATAAATATGAAAACCTAGAAGAGGCCAACATTACCCTGATACCAAACCAGGCAAAGACACAACAAAAACAGAACAGGCCAATATCCCTAATGAACACAGATACAAAAATCTTCGGTAAAATACTAGCAAACCAAATACAACATCACATCAAAAATATTATACACTATGATCAAAAGGAATTTACCCCAGGGATGTGAGGATGGTTCAACATATACAAAGCAATAAACATAATATATCACATCAAGAGAATGGAGGGGGGGAAAAACATGGAAAGGATGAACAGGGAAAAGCTGAAAAGTGTCTACTCTGACCACTTCTATTCAATATACTACTGGAAGTCCTAGACAGAGCTATTAGGCATAGAAAGACATAAAGCGCATCCAAATTGGAAAGGTGGGGGTTAAGTTGCCCCTGTTTGCAGATGACATGATTTTATAGAAAGTGAAACCTAAAGATTCTACCAAAAATCTTCTAGACATGTTAAATAAATTCAGTAAAGTTGCAGGATACAAAGTTGATGTACACAAATCTGCACACCAACAACAAACTAGCAGAACGTAATAACTTCGTATAGCATACATTATACGAAGTTATACGACTCTCTATGTTAAACTACAGGAGATTGGGTGTCTCCAACTCACTCATGGTAGGCCAACTTTGATCCGTGTTTCAGCCAACCAAACAAACTGTCAGAGCCCTTTCTAACTTTCCAAATGCAACAATAAATGCAGAGTCTCTGCTTAGTGGGCCCATATCAATAAATTCAACCTGATCCAATTTTGTGTTTCTTCCACCATTATACACACCCTTAATATATATTCCCACACGTGTCCCCTAGATTTCTGCTTGTATGAATTAGAAAACTCCAGTAGATTCTCTTAGAGTGTAATGCATCTTCTCATGGGTCACACTTTGTACATTACTTTTAGGGGGCTACTGAAACTCTAGGCCAGTTATAGGTATAGGCACTAGGAGGGATGGTGGGAGTGGGTCCTGAGGAGAATCAGCCTTGTCTTGCTTGGCAACAGCCTCAGGGAAGGACATTACTACTTTCTCAGGCCATTCAGGGTTAATGCCCTTAGACAGGGCATTAATGATACTACTGTGGGTGGAGATGTTACTGCTGTTGGGGATGGAGAGGACACTTCCACTGGCAAAAAGAACTCTTCAGAATTTAGGAGTCAATGTCCCAAACTTCATCAGAGTCTTTTCACACATTCCTATGTCAAGTTACAAGATCCCATTATTTCCCAATCAATGCCCTCACGTTAGCAGTAGATACCCTCCGAGGCTGAGAGTTCAATTTTGGTTATAATTCATCCAGTCACATAAGGGCTTGTGTTTGATTTTCCTCAGTTTCAGCCCTGTAGCTACAGGAGAGAAAATTCTCCTACAGGGCACACATAGAAGCTCTTAGGCTATTTATCAAAGCCGAAGGCAGCTATTTAGATCCCTGAGCTCATACTTGTTTTTCATCACTTTGTCCAATGGCATTAGGCACAACCAACCAATGCCATTGTATTCCTTGTGGGAAACTCGAATGTTCAAAAGCCCCATATACAGAGTAACCAGGTTCCTTGCCTCTTATAATGTTTATTAGGAGTGTCCAATGCAGATATTTTGAGTATTGTTCACAATATAGACTATCTTTCTGTACTATTGGAAATACAGTGGTTCCCCCTTATTTGTGATTTCACTTTCCACAGTTTCAGTTACCCAAAGTCAACCAGGATCCAAAAATATTAAGTGGAAAATCCCAGAAATAAACAATTCATAAGTTTTAAATTGTGCATCATTCCAAATAGCATGATAAAATCTTGCACTGTCCTGCTTCATACTGCCTGGGACATGAATCATCCCTTTGTCCCGTGTATCTATGTTGTATATAATACCCAACCCTTAGTCAGTGTATTAGTCCATTTCTGTTGCTTATAAGAAAATACCTGGAACTGGGTAATTTATAAAGAAAATGGACTTTATTGCTTACAGTTTCAGAGGCTGGTATGTCCAAAGTCTAGGGAACACATCTGGGAANTAAGTTTTAAATTGTGCATCATTCCAAATAGCATGATAAAATCTTGCACTGTCCTGCTTCATCCTGCCTGGGACATGAATCATCCCTTTGTCCTGTGTATCTATGTTGTATATAATACCCAACCCTTAGTCAGTGTATTAGTCCATTTCTGTTGCTTATAAGAAAATACCTGGAACTGGGGAATTTATAAAGAAAATGAACTTTATTGCTTACAGTTTCAGAGGCTGGTATGTCCAAAGTCTAGGGAACACATCTGGGAAGATCTTGTCCTGGTGGTGACTACAGCAACTCAGAGGAACACATTATGCAAATGGAAAAGCAGAGAGAGAGAGAGACTCTCATGTGCTCTCCTTTAAAAGTCCTCAGAACCATGCCCCTGACCACCATTATTAATCCACTCACTACAACATGGTTCTATAATCTAATTACCTCCCCAAGACCCCACTTTTCAATCATCACAAGAAGATTTCCCACTCTCTCAACACTTTGACAGTGGGGGTCAAGTTTCCAATACCTGGAACTTTGGGGAATACAATTTAAGCTTCAATGAGTTTGGGGAGGACATTCAATCCACAGTAGTTACTTAGTAGTTGTCTTGGTTATGAGATGTCATGGTATTGCACTGCTTGTGTTCAAGTAATCTTATTTTACTTAATAATGGTCCCCAAATTCAAGAATAGTGAAGGTACTAAACAGTTGGCTAGTCTGCCACAACCATGCACTCCCAACCTGCAAAGCCACTGGCATGCCAAGCCCACATGTGCCCCTGCCCACTTCAATACCTGGCCCAGAAGCAATCCCACTTCTCTGGACAGGCCACCACAGAGCCACCCAACCCCATCACACCTATGCACACCCACTCCTTCCTTGACAGCCAATCTGGCAGTGATCACAGACAGAACACTGCACAGCTGCCTGGCCCTGCTACACATGCATGAGCCCATATCCAGTTCAACAGCCAGTTCAGTGGCAGCCCAACCTCTTCAAACAGCCCACTGCAGAGCCACCTGGCACTACTACACCCACAATTGCCCATGCTTTTCCCAACAGCCAACACAGCAGTGGCTCCACATCCAATGACAGGTATTCACAGATCCGCTTGGCCACATTGCACCCATATGTGCCCACACCTGGCTTGACAGCTTTCCCATCATGCTTTTCCCAACAGCCAACACAGCAGTGGCTCCACATCCAATGACAGGTATTCACAGATCTGCTTGGCCACATTGCACCCATATGTGCCCACACCTGGCTTGACAGCTTTCCCATCCTTAAGGCTCTTCCCTCCACCTAGCACACTCACAGGAGAGGTTATAACACCCTGATCCAGGTAGCATGAAGCCTGGGCTCACAGTCACTGCGACTCAAGTTCTGCAGCCTGGTAAGCCAGCCCTAGTCCTGTCTAGCAGCACAACCCACCACTCAGAGGCAGCTGGACAGGTCACTTCACTACAGGCCTGCCTGGTGACCCCACCCACTTACTGGAAAGAGGCTGCTTGGGCCACCTCACTGCAGCCCCACCTACTAGCCTTGTCTACTTCCTGTGAAGTACGTCAGCAGCTCTTCCCTGGACAGTGCACCAGCTGAACTGCAGAAGGAAGCACAATCTCACATCAGGTCCCAAGAAGTGGCACAGCAGAAGGGCCACCAGCAGACCCACACTCAGCTAGCTGAACCAAAGCACATCCATATCCCTGGCTCAGAGAAGCAGCTCAGCTGTCATAAGCCTGGAAGACCCTCCCCAAGTTTTTGAGCCATCACATGCACATGCATCTGAGTAAAGAAACATCTTGGCTGATGTACCCTTGGCAGGTTTATCGATGGTCAGAGAAGCAGTGCAGTGGCCCTGCCACTGGCAAACCAGTCCAAGAGACCCTGATATGCCATACACCAGAATCCCCAGCCCAAGAATCAATCCAGCAACCACATTCCCAGGGAACTATCTCCTGAGACAATTGACACACGGGGTTCATGTGCACACTCCCAGCCTATGAACCAACTTAGCGATCCCCTCTCCCAGGAAAGCTCTGCCACCACTGCCACAAACCTCCAAAATATAGGTCACTGAATCACATGTAGACATAGTGAACATGGATTATAGTTGAAGAAACTACACAGAGTCTACACTACTGCATCCATCCTGAACAAAGCCATTACACTCCACCAAACTGACACCTCAGGACATAGTTGCAGGTGAAAATCTTTTCCCAAGAAAAGCCACTCTACAAAACTCAAAAAGATGACTGTTTACCAGATGCACAGATATCAATGCAGGGAAACAAAAAACATGAAAAAAGCAAGGTAACATGACACCACCAAAAAGAAAAAATAATGCTCTGGTAACTGATTCCAAAGAATCAAAACTTGCCAGCTTGTCAGAAAATGAACTCAAATTAATCATCTTAAGAAAGGTCACTGAGATATAAGAGAACACAGGCAAACAGTTTGATAAAATGAGAAAAATAATTCACAATCTGAATGAGAAATTCAACAGATATCATTTTTTAAAAACCAAGCAGAAATCTTAGTATTGAAGAATTCATTGAATGAGATTTTTTAAAAATACATCTGACAATCTCAAAAACTTTGAGGAAAAAAGATGACAAAATTTCCGATCTTGAAGATAGTTTTCATATAATACAGGAAGACAAAAAAAAAGAAAGAAAGAAAAAAAGTAAAAAAGAATGAACAAAGCTTACAAGACCTATGAGATATGACCAAGTAAACAAATGTAAGAATTATGGTCAGTCCAAAAGAAGGAGATAAAAAGATATTGAAAACCAACTTAAGGAAATAATAGCTAAAAAACTTCTCTTGTCTTGGAAAGATGCAAATATCCAAATCCAGGAAGCTCAAAGGTCAGCAAATAGACTCAACCCAAATAGGTCATCCCCAAGACACATTGTAGTCAAGTTGTCCAAAGTTAAAGACAAAGGGGGAATTCTAAAAGCAGCAAGAGAAAAATGTCAAGTTACTTACAAGGGAATCCCCATTAGACTAACAGCAGACTTCTCAGAAGAAATCTTACAGGCCAGGAGAGAATGAGAAGATATATCCAATGTACTGAAAGAAAAAAAACTGTCTGCCAAGAATGTTATGCTCAGTGAAGCTATCCTTCAGAAATGAAGGGGAAATAAAGTCTTTCTCAGACAAGCAAAAATTAAGGGAATTCATCACCACCAGACCAGCCTTACCTTACCAGAAATGCTCAGGAGACTTCTACATCCAGAAGAGAAAGAATAATTGCAACCATCATAAAATTATCTGTAAATGTAGAACTTACTACTAAGTAGATACATACATTAGAAAGGAAAAGGAATAGAACATGATCAATACAGGAAACCATCCAACTGCAAGGGTAAACAGAAAGAGAAGAAGAAAGAAATAAGGGATACACAAAATAATCAAACAACCAACAAAATGACAGAAGTAAGACCTCAGATATCAATAATAACCTTGAATGTAAATGGATTAAAGGCTCAAATTAAAAGACATAAACTGGCTGAATGGAAAAAAAATGCCCCATCCATATGCTGTCTACAAGCAAGACACATGTAGTGAAAGTGAAGGGTTGTAAAAATATATTTCGTGTTAATGGAAAACTAAAGCAAGCAGCAGTAGCTATACTCATATCATATAAAACAGACTTTAAGTCAAAATATGCACTAAGAGACAAAGAATGGCACTAAATAATGAGAAAGTGATCAATACAGCAAGAGGATAAGACAATTATGAATATATATATACACCCAACACCAGAGCACCTGGATATATAAAGCAAATATTAGTAGATATAAATGAAAACACATGTAACAACACAATTATAGTTGGGGAATTTAATACTCCACTCTCAGCATTGGACAGTTTAATCAAGACAAAAAATCAACAAGGAAACAGTGGATTTAAATGGCACCATAGACCAGATGGACCTAACAGACATATACAGAGCATTTCATCCAAAAGCTGAATATACACATTCTTATCATCAGCACATGGTACATTCTCTGAGACTGACTCTGTTAGGCCATAAAATAAGTCTCAAGAAGTTCAAAGAACTGAAATCATGTCAAGTATATTTCTGACCATATTGGAATAAAACTAGATATCAATAACAAGAGGAACTTGCAAAACTACACAAATACATAGAAACTAAAGAGCATGTTCTTGAATGACCAATGGGTCAAAGAAGAGATTAAGAAGAAAATTTAAAAATTTCTTCAAACTAATGAAGACAGAAACAGAACGTACCAAAACCAATGGGCTATAACCACAGTAGTATTATGAGGAAACTTTATAGCAATAAACTCCTACATCAAAAAAAAAAAAAAAAAAAAAGGTTTCAAAAAAACAACCTAGCCATCCACCTCAAGGAATTAGGAAAGCAAGAACAAACTAATCACAAAATAAGTAGAAGAGAATTAATAAAAAAATAAACTCCTACACAAAAAAAAAAAAAAAAAAAAAGGTTTCAAAAAAACAACCTAGCCATCCACCTCAAGGAATTAGGAAAGCAAGAACAAACTAATCACAAAATAAGTAGAAGAGAATTAATAAAAATTGTAGAAGAAATAACCGAAATTAAAACTAAAAATACAATACAAAAATCAATCAAATGAGAAGTTGGTTCTTTGAAAAGATAAACAAAATTGACAAACCACTAGCCAGACTAACCAACAAAAAAGAGAAAACACCCAAATAAATAAAATCAGAAATGCAAATGCAGACAATGCAACAGATGGCACCAAAATACAAAGGATCATCAGAGACTATCATAAACAAATATACATCAATAAATATGAAAACCTAGAAGAGGCCAACATTACCCTGATACCAAACCAGGCAAAGACACAACAAAAACAGAACAGGCCAATATCCCTAATGAACACAGATACAAAAATCTTCGGTAAAATACTAGCAAACCAAATACAACATCACATCAAAAATATTATACACTATGATCAAAAGGAATTTACCCCAGGGATGTGAGGATGGTTCAACATATGCAAAGCAATAAACATAATATATCACATCAAGAGAATGGAGGGGGGGAAAAACATGGAAAGGATGAACAGGGAAAAGCTGAAAAGTGTCTACTCTGACCACTTCTATTCAATATACTACTGGAAGTCCTAGACAGAGCTATTAGGCATAGAAAGACATAAAGCGCATCCAAATTGGAAAGGTGGGGGTTAAGTTGCCCCTGTTTGCAGATGACATGATTTTATAGAAAGTGAAACCTAAAGATTCTACCAAAAATCTTCTAGACATGTTAAATAAATTCAGTAAAGTTGCAGGATACAAAGTTGATGTACACAAATCTGCACACCAACAACAAACTAGCAGAAAAAGCAATCAAGCATTTCTATACACCAACAATGAACTAAGAGAAAAAGAAATCAAGAAAACTATCCCATTTACAATAGCAACAACGAGAAAAAATACCTAGAAATAAATTTAACCAAGGAAGTGAAAGATATCTGCACTAAAAACTATAAAACACTAACAAAAGAAATTATAGATCACACAAAAAAATGGAAAGACATCCCATACTCATGTATTGGAAGAATCAATATCATCAAACTGACCATGCTATCATAAGTGGTCTACATATTCAATGCAATCCCCATCTAACTACCAATGACATACTACACAAAAACATTAAAAAAAAAAATTCAAAAATTTATATGGAACAACAAGAGACCCCAAATACACAAAGCAATCCTGAGCAAAAAGAACAAAGTGGGAGTATCACACTCCCTGACTTCAAAATATATTACAAAGTGACAGTAATCAAAACATCAGGGCACTGGCACTAAAACAGACACAGACAAATGCAACAGAATAGAGATTTCAGAAATAAACCCCCACACCTACATGATTTTTGACAAAGGAGCCAAGAATGTACATTGGGGAAAGAACAGTGTCTACAATAAACAGTACTGGGAAAATTGGAGTTACATAAACAAAAGAATGAAAGTAGACCCCCATCCCTCACCATATACCAAAATCAACTCAAAATGGATTAAAGACTTAAATGTAAGACCCCCAAACTATAAAACTTCTAGATGAAAACATGTGGGAAATACTTCAGGACATAGGTCTTGGCAAAAACTTTGTGAATAATACTTCAGAAGCACAGGGAACAAAAGAAAAAATAAATAAATTGGATTATATCAAAGTACAAAGCTGCTGCACAGCAAAGGAAAAAATCAACAGAGCAAAAAGACAACCTGCAGAATGAGAAAAAATATTTGCAAACTATGCCACTGACAAGGGATTACTATCCAGAATATACAAAGAACTCAACTCAATCTCAAAAAATAGTAATAGTATTAGTCCAATTAGAAATGGGCAAAGGAGCAAAATAGACATTTTTCAAAAGAAGACACACAGTGATCAACAGGTATATGAAAAAATACTCAACATCATTAATCACCAGAGAAATGCAAATCACAACCACAAAGAGATATCATCTCAACCCAATTAGAACAACCATTATGAAAAAGACAGATAATAACAAATGCTGGCAAGGATGTGGATAAAGGGGAACTTATACATTGTTGGTGGGAATGTAAATTAATACAGCCATTATTGTAAATGGTATGGAGATTTCTCAAACAACTACAGATAGAGCTACCTTATGATCCAACAATCCCACTACTGGGTATATATCCAAAGGAATGCAAATCAACAAGTCAAAGGGATACCAGCTATCCCATGTTTATCATGGCTCTATTCACAATAGTCCACAGTTGGAACCAAAATAAATGTCCTTCAAGGGATCACTGGATAAAGAAAATGTAGTATGAATACACAGTGGAAAACTACTCAGCCATAAAAAGGAATGAAATTATGACACTAGCAGCTTGGGAAAAATATGTTAAGTAAAATAACTCAGGCAAAGAGAGGAAAATACTACACATTCTCAGTCATATGTGTAAGCAAAAAAGTAATCAAAACAGCATGGTACAGGCACAAAAACAGACACATAGGCAAGTGGAACAGAATAGAGATTTCAGAAATAAATCCATGCACCTAAAGCCAATTAATTTTTTGCAAAGAAGCCAAGAATGTACTTTGGGGAAAGAGCAGTCTTTTCAATAAATGGTGCGGAAAAACTGGAGATCTATATGTAGAGTGTAGAATAGTAGTTACTAGTGACTGGTTGGAGGAAGAAGAAGGAATGGGAAGAGGGTGGTCAGTGTATACAAAATTGCAAAGAGATAAGAAAAATGGGATCTAGGGTTCTATACTAATATGGAGAGATTACAGTTAACAAAAAAGAACTGTGTATCTTTGGATAGCTAGTCAAGCTGATGCTGACTGTTCCTAACACAAAGAAGTGACAAATATTTGAGATGATGGATATACAAAGCAGCCTGATATGATCATTGCACATAGTATTGGCTAGGAAGAATAAGTTCTGGTGCTCTAGGGTGACAATAGCTAATAACGTTGTATTGTATATTTGAAGGCAGCCAGGAAAGAGGATATTGAATGCTATAACCACAAAGAAATGATAAATGTTTAAGAAACAGATAAGCTAACCATTCTGATTAGATCATTGTACAATATATGCATATATTGAACTACCGAACTGTACCACATAAACACGTGCAATGAAAAAAGTAACTAAAATAGATAAAAACAATTGGAAATATATAAGTACCCAACACTGAAGCACCTAGCTATATAAAGCATATATTATTAGATCAAAGGGGAAAGATGCACTGCAATACAATAATAGTAGGGCACTTCAACAACCCACTTTCAACAATGGACAGATCGTCTAGACAGAAAATTAACAACAAAAAATTGGATTTAAACTGTTGGAAATATATAAGTACCCAACACTGAAGCACCTAGCTATATAAAGCATATATTATTAGATCTAAGGGGAAAGATGCACTGCAATAATAGTAGGGCACTTCAACAACCCACTTTCAACAATGGACAGATCGTCTAGACAGAAAATTAACAACAAAAAATTGGATTTAAACTGCACCATAGACCAAATGAGCTTAACATTTACAGAACACTCCATCCAACAGCTTCAAAATGCACATTCTTCTCAACTTTAAATGAAACATTCTTCAGGATTTATCATATGTTAGGCAGAAAAACAAGTCTTAACAAATTTAAGATGACAAAGATCATACCAAGTATTTTTTCTGACCAAGTATTTTATCTAGTATGTTATAAACTAGAAATCAACAGCATGAAAAATTTCAGAAATTTTACCAATGCATGAAAATTAAACAACATGCTTTTAAATAACCAGTGGGTCAGTGAAAATATTAAAAGAAAAAGGTTTTAGTTCCTTTAGTTAAATGAGAATAGAAACGTGATATATCAAACGTATGGGATACAACAAAAGCAGTTCTAAGAGGAAAGTTTTCAGCATAAATGAGCTTGGAGAAAATTATGTTGAGTGAAATAAGCCAGGCAAAGAGAAAAATACCATATGTTCTCACTCATATGTGAAAGCTAAAAAAGAAGAAACATTTCTAATATACAACCTAATGATGCACTTCAAAAAACTATAAAATTGAGATCAAATTAAACTTAAAATTGGTAGAAGGCAGGATATATTAAAGCTAAGAGCAGAAATAAGTAGAACAAAAAAAATTCAAGATCAACAAAGCAGAGTTCGTTTTTTGAAAAATATGAACAAAATTGACAATCTGTTGCTAGACTAACCAAGAAAAAAGAGAAACAATTCAAATAAATAAAATCAGAAATTTAAAAGGAGATGTTACACTGATACCATAGAAATTTAAAGGATCATATGAGACTAATATTAACAACTATATATCAACAAATTTGACAACACAGAAGAAGTGAATAAATTCCTGGACATTTACAAACTACCAAGATTAAATTATGAGGAAATAGAAACTCTGAATAGACCAAAAAGAAAAGAAAAAATTAAATCAGTAGTAAAAAGTCTTCCATCCAATAAAAGCCCAAGGCCTCATGGCTTCACTCCTTAATTCTACCAAAGACATAAAAAAGAAGTAATACAAATCCTACTCAAACTGTTCCAGAAAATTGAAGAGAAGTCAAAATTACTAAACTCATTTTACAAGGCAAGTATTTCCCCAATTCCAAAACTGGACAAGGACATAAGAGTAAAAGAAAACTACAGGACAATATCCCTGATGAACATAGATGCAAAAATTCTGAATAAGATACTAGGACTGT
>NW_007727777.1:28218-29007 GCF_000696425.1 Galeopterus variegatus
TACAGGACAATATCCCTGATGAACATAGATGCAAAAATTCTGAATAAGATACTAGGACTGTATTTAATAGTACATTAAAAAGATCGTTTACTATGATTAAGTGAGATTTATCCTGGAAATACAAGGATAGTTAATCATGTCCAAATCAATAAATTTGATACACCACATTCACAGAAAGAAACACAAAAATCTTTTTCTCATCATTTCAATTGATGCATACAGACCAGTTGACAAAATTCAACATTTCTTCATGATTAAAAAACCCTTAACAAATTGGGTAAGGGGCACAGTGGATAATTACAATCTGTAAGAATGAATATGCTAATAATAATGATTTGATCATCACATATTTTACACAAGTAATGACAGTCAACACTGTACCCCAAAAAGTATATAATCAATTATACTTCAATTAAAAATTCAATTTAATTAACTTAATTAATTTTTAAAAAGAAAGAAAACCAGTATAGAATAAATGGCCCAAAAGCATCACTACAAAAGTTATGTAAAAGACAATTATACATTATTCCTAGTTCAACATTTAGTTAAATCCACTGAAATGAAGCAATTAAACATGTATCTCTCATCTACATTCCTTAAAGCCTGATTTAATGCATGAATATGAAAACTAATTGAAAACCAAAATTAAATAAATGATTGAGAAGCATCAGTTTAAAAGTTTTGTTAAGACAAACATATATAATTCCTACTTCAGAATTTAGTTTAATTCACTTAAATGAAGCAGGTAAAAGTGCATCTATTATCTACTTCGGTGATATTTACTTGCAA
>NW_007727777.1:30304-31446 GCF_000696425.1 Galeopterus variegatus
TTGCTTGTTGTAAGAACTTCAAAAAAAAAATAATTGTGGTTGTTATATCTTCCTCTCCCCCACCCCACCGGATTTTTTGTTTATTGTTGTTGTTGTTGTTGTTGTTTGTTTGTTTGTTTGTTTTGTGTGTGTGTGTGTCTATTGGAGGGAGCTAAAGGTGAATGAATCAATTCACACACATACATACATACCTTGCTGAAATTCTGATGTTAAATGTGTATTAGAAGACTCATTGAAAAGCATAATTGGAAAAATGATCCAGATACATCAGTACCATACTTATATAACAGACAATGATACATCATTGCTAGTTCAGATTTTAGTTGAATTCACTGAAATTAAGTAATTGAAATGCAAAAAACAATCAACATACAAAAATTAGTAGCATTTAGATTATTATAGTGAATTATCTGAAAAAATAAAGAAAATTCCATTCACAATAGCTGCCAAAAAAAAGGTACCTAAGAATTAATTTAATCAATGTGATGAAAGATCTCTACAAGAAAAAGTATAAAAGACTGGTAAAAGTAATTGAAGAGGATACACGTAAATGAAAAAATATCTTATGTTCTTGGGTTGAAGAGTTAATGTCAAAATGACCATACTACCCAGATTTAATCCAATTCCTATCAAAATACCAATGCTGTTTTTCACAGAAATAGAAAGAACACTCCTAAAATTTATATGGAATGATAAAAGACCCTGGATAGCCAAAGCAATCCTGAGCAAAAGGAACAAAGCTGGAGGAATCACACTTCCTAGCTTCAAAACTTAGTACAAATCTACAGTAATCAAAACATTGTAGTATTGGCATAAAGACAAGCATGCAGATCAATGGAACAGAATAGATAGTCCAGAAGTAAACCTTCAGATATACAGCCAAAAGATTTTCAACAAAAGTATCAAGACCATTCAATGAGGAAAAGACAATCTTTTCAACAAAAGGTTTTGGGAAATTGGATATGCAGAAGAATGATACTAGCTAGACCTCAACTTCTCACCATACACTAAAATCAACTCAAAATCGGTTAAATTGTTCAACATAAAATGAAAATTACAAAACTACTAGAAGAAGACTTGGGAGAAATGCTTTACAACATGGAACTGGACAATGATTTTTTAAATAAGACCTGAAAAAGACA
>NW_007727777.1:32602-33785 GCF_000696425.1 Galeopterus variegatus
GAAGAAGGCGAGAGAGCATGCCTTGGGGTCTAGGTAAGGAGCTGAGGGCTACAGTCCCTCTGCCCAGAAGCAGACAAGAGAGCATGTCGAAAACACCACTTCCATGTGTGTGGCCAACCACAGCCACTGCCATAGCCATGGCTGCCAAAAAAGCAGCTCAAGGCCACAGCAGCAGCCATAGCCACCATTTAGGTGGCCTGCTAGATGTTCAACTGCATGGACACAAGGAGAGTCACTAGCAGAGAGGGGAAAAAGAAGAGGACCTCTCTCTCTTCCCAAAGCCCACTCCAGAGTAACAGAAGAAGCAACTGCTCTACCAGAAGACCAGACATCAATGTAGAGATACTAGAAATATGAAATCCCAAGAAAATATGACTCTATGAAAAGAATATAGTAATTATCCAACACCAGACCCTTGAGAACAAGAAACCCTTGAAATGACTGAGAAGTAATGACAAGCAACAATCNACCAGACCCTTGAGAACAAGAAACCCTTGAAATGACTGAGAAGTAATGACAAGCAACAATCTTAAAGGAAACGCTCTGAGATATGAGAAGACTCAGTTAGACAACATAATAAAACAAGAATGAAAAAAAATCCAGGATATGAAGGAGGAAATTTGCAGAGAGATTAATACCTTAAAAAGGAATGTAGCAGAACTCATGGAACTGAAAACACTACTGATAGCTTAAGCAGGCTGGAACAAGGAGATGAAAGAATTTCTAATCTTAAAGGTAGACTTTTTGAAATAACCAAGGTGGACACACAAAAGAAAAAATTAATTTTAAAAAATGTAAAAAATCTAAGAGAGCTTGCAGAGAACCCTAAGCACACAATTTTGAATCATGAGTGTTCCAGAAGGGGAGGAGAAAGGAAAAGGCATGGAAAACTGTTCAAAAAAATAAAAACAGAACACTTCCCAGGTGCAGGGAAAGACACAAACCTTCAGATCTAGGAGGCACAAAGATCCCCAAACAGATTCAATCCAAAAAGATCCTCTCCAAGACACATTATAGTCACACTGGCAAATCCCTAAGACAAAGAATCTTCAAAGAAGCAAGAGAAAAGTGTCAGGTCAATTTCAAGGGAGTCCCTATCAAACTAAAAACAGACTTCTCAACAGAAACTCTACAGGCCAGAAGAAAATGAAATGATGTTCCAGATAGTAAAAGGAAAAAAAAA
>NW_007727777.1:34481-36399 GCF_000696425.1 Galeopterus variegatus
AGAAACTCTACAGGCCAGAAGAAAATGAAATGATGTTCCAGATAGTAAAAGGAAAAAAAAAACTGCTACCCTAGAATACTATACCCAAATGAGGGAGAAATAGTATATTTCCCAGACAAGACAAAACTGCAGGAGTTCACCATCACATGACCAGCCCTACAAGAAATCCTCATGGAAGTCCTGCATCTGCAATCTGAAAAACAATAATCACTACCACAAATACACAAGGAAGAACAAAACCTACTAGTAGAACAAAAATGCAAATGAGAAAGAAAGAAACTAAACTTTACCACCACATAAAGCCATAGTGACGGTGTAATAATGCCCTTACTTTATTTCTGATTTTAGTAATTTCGATCTTCTCTCTTTCTTCTTGGTCATTCTAGACAAAGGTTTGCAAATTTTGTTGATCTTTTAAAATAATCAATTTTTGGTTTTGTTGATTTTCTCTATTGTTTTTTAATTCCCTATTTCATATATTTCTGTTGTAATCCTTGTTATTTCCTACTTATATTTGCTTCTGATTTAGTTTGCTCTGCTTATTCTATTTTCTTATGGTGGAAGTTTATGTTACTAATTTGAGATTTTTCTTATTTTTAATATAAATGTTTACAAGTATAAATTTTCCTCTAAGCACTGCATGAGCCCTGCATCCTATAAATTTTGATATGTTGTGCTTTGACCTTTTCTCAAAGTACTCTCTAACTTCCCTGTGATCTTTCTTTTTACCTATTGTTTATGCAGGAGAGTGTATAATTTTCACACATTTGTGAGTTTTCTGCATTTCCTTCTGTTATTGTGGTCAGAGAATATATTTTCTACAACCTAAGTTTTTAAAAGAAAAAAAAAGGAAAAATTTAAACAAAACAAAACAAAGATATAAAAAAGTTATTGGAAGATTTCCATTATGGTTCAATTCTATTTTTCCATGAAACTTTCGAAGTGGCCCAGTGTTCATATTCTGTTTTATTGACTTTTTATGTGATTTATCTTGCTAAACTTAGATATGTAATTTCTGTTCTTGACTTTTTTTATTGAGTGGACTTGTTGATATGCTTTGAAATTAATTTGCCTTTGAAAAGTTAATTCATCTTCTTCTGTTGAAATTAATTTGATATTTCCATGCTTTTAAAAGACTTTAGAGAACTATGTTAAACAATTGTAGAGATTATAAAATGAAATGTATTAATTTTAATGTTTTACATCTCCTGTTTTTGTGAAAAATTGAAGCCCCACTTTCTGCAGGGTATTTTGTTATTCATGTTATTCGTTTTATGTATTTATTATTTGAACAAACAAATGTGCATATCCTTAAAATAAAAACCAGTTGTTGAAGAGATAGATATCTGCATTTCCATTTTTATTGCAGCACTGTTTACAAAGCCAGGACACGTAATAAACTTATGTGCCCAACGACAGAAGAATAGATAAAGAAAATGTGGCATATATACACAATGGAATACTATTCAGCCATAAAAAATAATGAAACCCTGTTATTTGCAGTAATATGGCTGTACCTGGAGCACATTATTTAAGTGAAATAAACCAGGCATAGAAGGATAAATACTGTATGATCTCACTCATATAGAATTTTTTTAAAAAATGCTTATCAGAGACTGGAGAGAGGAGGGAAGAAAAGAAGATAAGGAAAGGTTGGTCAACAGGCACAAAATTACAATTAGATAAAAGGAATAAGTTATAGTGTTCTATTGCACAATAGCATGACTATGGTTAACAGTAAAATATTGTATATTACAAAATAGCTAGAGGATAGGCTTTGAATGGTCTCACCACAAGGAAATATAAATGCATGAGGTGATGAATACATTAACTACCCTGATTAGATTATTATACAATAATATATAATATTATATACAATAATATTATATATATAATAATATATACAATAATATATATA
>NW_007727777.1:36651-38689 GCF_000696425.1 Galeopterus variegatus
ATATATATACACACATCAAAACATCACATTGTACCCCATAAATATGTATATAATTACAATGTTTCAATCTTAAATTTTTATTTAATTTTAAAAGGGTAACTAGGTGAGGTGATAGTATTAACTAACTTGATTGTGGTAGTTATTCACAATACATATGTATATGAAATCATCATATTGTACACTTCACATTATAAATTTTATTTGTAAACTATGCCTCAATAAGGGTGAAAAATAAAATAAAAACACACAAGAGAAGAAATGGCTTTAAAAAGAACCACAAAATGAAACACATAGCAATGAAGAAGGAACTAATAATGATAAGAACTGAAACAAATAAAAATAGAAAACAAAGAATAGAAAGGATAAAGAAATCTATAAGCTGATTCTTTAGAGGAAAAAAATAGATAAATTTTTCATCAATGATCTTGAATAAGAAAAAAACAACAGAGCAAATATAGAGCAGTATTGATGTTGAGAAAAGAAATACAACTACAGATAAAAGAATTACAGGAAACACATTTGGAAACATTATGAAAATTAATGCCTTCCCTGAAAAACACAAATTTTTTAAACTGACCTAAGAAGAAATGGAAAACTCAAATATACCAATCACCGTAAAATCAGAAAGGTGATTATAAGCCCACCATTCAAAAAGGCATCAAGACCGAATGGGTTCATCCTCACGTTTTAGCTATCTTTTAAAAAACAGAAAAATATTTTTTAATCTACTTCCTTTCTAGGAAGATGAAAATTTCTCCAGTTAACTTTTAAAATATAAAATTATTCTAACATCAAACCTGACAGAATTATTCTAATGTGAAAAAAACGAAGAGAGGAAGAAAAAGAAAACCTTCCCCCAGATGTAAGCTCTACAAGGACAGGGATATTTATGATCAAATAACATAGCCTTAGTATCCAAACTAGCACATGACTTAAATCAGGGGGTCAATAAACATCTTTTGAATTAATAATAGACTAATTCTCCTCATGAATATAGATGCCAAAACTAAAAATAAATTTTAGCAAATGGATCTTGACAGCACATCAAAATATTTTTATCATATCAACAGATGCTGAAAAGACACTCGACATCCTAATGTGATATAGTATTTTAATTAAAATCTTATATTACAGAGATCATGAAATGTAATACCAGCATTCTTTATTATTATTTTAGAGGGTCTAGCAAATTTAGAAAGACTAAAGAAAAGTGAAATAATGAATATAAATATTGAAAAAGAAAATAATAAAATTCTATATTATTGCTGATATATGTTTCTGTACCTAGAAAACTGACTTATCTTGGAGAAATTTCCTTAGGAATTACTTATTGGTAAAATCAAAATGCACTAAAGTAGGCATAATATCTCATTTTCTGAAATAATGACCCAAACCCACCAAATATGAAAGATAGACAGATAGGGAAATAGAGATGTAAAAATATATAAAATGTGTCATTTTTAACTATCATGTAGCAGGAATCAAGGGAGAAAAACAGGAAGGAGAAGCCAGGCAAAATTCAAATGCAAAATAATAATATAGGAATATACATACACACAACATTTATACAAAATTATGTATGTATATGCATATATAAAATATATACATAAAGAAATTAAGCTATAAGACTCCATTTTAATTTTACTAATAAAATAGTTTTTAAAGGATTTATTTATTCTCAAAAGATTGTGCTGCTCCACAGGAAGGTATGGAGTAAAATAATTAAGAAGTCATCTTTGCTGACTCCTGCTCCAGGTGGAGAGAAGCAGGTTGAGAGCATGAGCAGCAGGAATTCCTCTGATGTCTCCTTCCAGGGG
The DNA here is from genome assembly GCF_000696425.1 of Galeopterus variegatus. Taxonomy (NCBI): domain Eukaryota; kingdom Metazoa; phylum Chordata; class Mammalia; order Dermoptera; family Cynocephalidae; genus Galeopterus; species Galeopterus variegatus. Next base: position 38,469 of record NW_007727777.1, read on the forward strand.
GCGGCCTCCAGCACCCCTAGCCTCTAGCGACACATTCCTGCCCTGCACCTCTCCATAGGGAGTGCCTTCCAACTATCTGGTGGTTTATTAATCATAACAGAAATTATTAGACCAACCACAAATGTACACTGATTGCGTTTTCCATCAGTGGGCTCATCAGCGGGCTAGTTTCACTCCGTTAAGTTGTTACTCAGTCAAATAGCTGCATGATCACACTGTCA
>NW_007727777.1:39279-40272 GCF_000696425.1 Galeopterus variegatus
CGGGCTAGTTTCACTCCGTTAAGTTGTTACTCAGTCAAATAGCTGCATGATCACACTGTCAAATTGTTTATTTTCTCTAAGTTTCTGTCAATCCCACTGCAACATACATATAAAACTAAGAGTAAGTGAGACTATCATGAAGAGCTCTTATTCTAAAACAGCATCCCTCACCCCATTTATTTGACCATGATATTTCTAAAAAGGGTAGCTCATTGAATAAATACATTTAGATGGGCTGTCATGACATACAATCAAATGCTGAATTAATGTAGTTAGAAACAGAAAAAAGGAAGGGTTGGTGGGTTAGCTCACTTGCACCAAGGTCAAGGGTTTGGATCCCTGTACTGGCCAGTCACCAAAAAAAGAAAGTCAATCAGATGTATCAAATGATACGAGAAAGTCTCAGCATATTTTACCTTATAAAATAACAAAACTATTAGAGAAATTAAATAAATTTAATAAAATCAAAATAATCTATTAAATCTTATTTTTGTTTTAAGTTTTGGATTTAAATATTTCAATAAAACAAGTGAATTTCTATTCTTTGTCTTATATTGCCTACTAAGTATATGAGGGGTTTTCAAAAAGTTCCTGGAAACATTTGTATTATCTTTTAATTTTATTTTTCCACAAATTTTTTAAAGTATCTTCGTATTTCTGATTCTGATGCAGTACCAAGGTTTTCCTTACATCATGTTTCACTGTGGCATTATTTTAAAAATTCCAGTTCTCACAAGTCTATGGGAGCAAAAGTTAGAACACAAATTCTATGTCTTGAGATATTTGGCTATTCTTAAATTGAACTGATCTACAAAAATTTTAATTATTTCATCATGGATCACCACTTTTTTTCTTTTTAAATAAACTAAGAGCTTTGATTATTCATTTTCAGTCTTGCAAAAGTCATTCTTTGTGGGTTTTTTAATTAGATACAGTTTTAAAAACCACAAAATTATTCTTTTTTTATTAAAACTTTAAGTCAGGGCCGAGCCC
>NW_007727777.1:40329-41930 GCF_000696425.1 Galeopterus variegatus
AAAAAAAAAAATCTTTAAGTCATAGCTAGATTCATGACAGACTAATTTGTTTAGTAAAAAACATTAATTAACAACTAATATTCAGTAGTACAATAATATTCCTCACCCTTAGCCACTCTCCTGGGTCAAGAGAGTTTTATTTGCAGGAACTGAAGAGAAGCCAGGTGAGCCTGGAACCATTTGTTAGCAGCTATCATTTTACAGCAAAACCACACCCAGGTGACAGGATACAACTTACCACATAAGTCTGAATTTCTTTCTAAATGCCAATATATCTAATCTGTATTTAAAAAGATTAGTTCTTGCTATTAATATGAATTTGGCCCAATTCCTTATAAATAATATACAGGTCTTTTCATAGCAAAGATACATTTGTCCTGTCCCTTCCCCACATTAACAAGCAGTAAATAGTTGCATTATCAAAATCACTTTTCTCTAGTCCCCAAAGCTCCCCTTTGTTCACCACAAGGGATACAGATAGACATTTGAGTCAATCCTAACACAATGCATTTTTGATAACATTTGATTAATACGTAGCTTTTCCCACTAGACTGTACATTCTGTGAAGTCAGAATCCTTGTCTGTCTAGATCCCCAATGCCATCATATCACGAGCCTTGTTTAGTTCCCAGAGCATAGCAGGAACTCAGTATTTGTGGAAACAAGAACAGGGAGAGTTGGAAGGGAGGAGAAAGGGAGAAAAGAAAGAAGTCAGAAAGTAATCAGGCATATAATAATAAATGTAGCTTATTACTCAATAAAAGTCACTATTATCACTGCTGTCACTAGTCACATTTTATAGACAGAGTCATAAGTTCATTTGCATGCATTTACAAAGACATCATTAGCCCTTCAGACATTCTGATAGACCCTAGCCACAACATAATCACATTTTCACATTAATATCTCTGAAAGAAATTTATTATGGTTTCTATTTTCTTTCTCTCTCTTTATTTATATTTTCATTGAATTGTAATTGATTAGGCATATTTTGGGGATTCAATGTTGACATATGTTGATCAATTCAATATTACTTGTATGTAGATTGTTACAAATTGTACTTATTCTTTATGGCCCTTGTCCAATCTCTCCCTCCCCCCTCCCACCACTGATAACCCTAGATTTCTTCTCTCCCACTGTTGATTTGTTGCCTAGATAATCTGTCCAATGCTGGAAAGTGTGTTCAGGTCCCCAAATATTATCATAGAGCAGATGCTTCTTCTATCACTCTGGAATGGGCTTTTTGGAGAGAGACATCCTCTTCTTTTCTTTGGTCTCTGCTGGTGACTCACCTCGTGTCAATGCACTCCAGTGGCTGGAGGACTATCTGTGTGGTGCTTGTGGCCTCTAGCCACTTTCATGGCAGCCATGGTTACTGTGGTGGCTGTGGTGGACCACACACATGGAGGTGATATTTTTGGCATGCTCATTGGCACTGGCAGGGCCCCAAGGTGATGGCGGTGTGCCTGGATGTGGGCAGGGGGTCCGGTCCTCGGCTCTAGACCTCGGGTCCCCTGGCAGGACCCGAGATGCTGGTGGTGTGCCTGGGCCAGAACTAATTTTTTGTCCTTTGCTTACTTCTAAAGTGGGGGAACTTCCTGT
>NW_007727777.1:42779-52663 GCF_000696425.1 Galeopterus variegatus
CAATTTGCAAAAGGTTAAGTCGACCCACCAACAAAAGCTTGTTCTTAGCAAATACTGTGTTTTCCTGCAGCAGTTTCCTCAGTATTTTTGCATAACAAATGGTAGGTTAACCAAGGACATCTGTCCTTGAGCCAGCAACTTTACTATGTTACAATTTTATAGACACAACAGAGACTTTAGCCTGAGGAAAGTTTCCTGTCTTTTGCAAGGTTAACATTTCTATTTGTAATTCCAAAAGGTTAGGCTAAATCTGAGATTACAGGGCTTTGGAAAATAGGCCCTGTGAAATATATCTGCTTTATAAATGTTAGTGCTCTCTACACTCTGAATGGCTGCCCTTTTTTAGCTATTCTGGCTCCTCACTCCTGAATAGGTCCACAGGAACCCAATTAGTGGTCTTGCTGTCCTGGGGGCCACCAAGGCCCTCTTCTCCCCTGCGGCCTCCAAGCAACTCCATCCGAAGGGCACAGCTGCAGCTTCTGCTGGCTCCTGCTCCATGTGCTCTGCAGTTCCAGCTTTAAAGTAGCCGTGGCCAGAAACACATTGAACAGTTTTTTCTTTCTCTCATCATGGCTTCTCTCACCTTCATGCACTCTGTAGGTCTCTCTTCCTCTTCACCTGAGCTCCAGCAGCCCCAGCTTGGCTGTTGTTACATTTTTATGGCTGTAAATTGGTTGATGTGTGGGAGAGAGTGATGCTGGGGACTGTCTATTCTGCCATCTTTACCAGAACCTGGTTTCTATTTTATTTCTAAGCTAAGTATAGTGTACCCACATTTTAAAACAAAACTATCAAAAAGTTTCTCTGAAGATGTCTGAACCAAGAACAGAAAATTCTGTTTTTATGAGAGAATGGATTTTTCATTAAATGGCAAATTTATTGTTTCATAGAGTTCAGCAAAACAGTGTTTTAAAAAATTTTATATGTTTAAATTTAGGTCTCTGAAAGTCCCATTTAAGAATATTTTGTATTACAGAAAGAATATCTGAATTCGAATGTGAAGAAAACCAACTTTCATCTACTTTGCACTTTTCACTCTCAGTATTTTGTTCTTCTGAGCTAGGAAAGTAAGTAATGACACTCTGTTAGCCTTTAAAGTTTCTATCACACTTCACATAATCATCTCAAGAGCATTATTACTTTTAGCACATTTTCAGAAAAGTTATCATATTCAAAAATATGCCTATTTGTCAACATCCTCTTTTCCTTGTAGCAAGATGAATTTTCTCTGCCTATGAACTTTCTCACCTGAAACTCTCCCTCATTGTTTGAAATCACCTTAAACTGAAGTAGTAATTCTCCTTCTCTGTTGGTTTTATCCAAGAATTGACTATGTGTCATGAGTATCAGCACTTTTCTGTCCCTCACCCATAGCAAACATCACTAATACATTATGGCAAATTCTAGAGCCTGGATTTGATACTCAGAATTCATGTCAACAGAGTGCTTATGTGAGATAAAACTTTTTTTGCCGTTGCTGGTCTAGAAACTACTGGAAGCAGTTAGACCAATTAGATGTCTTGAGATCCATTTCAATTTCATTATTCATTTTTTTTTATTGTACATTTTTATAGGGTACAGTCTGGTGTTTCAACACATGCACAAATGATCCAGTCAGAATAGTTAGCATATCTATCACCTAAACCTTTATCATTTCTTTGTGGTAAAAACATTCAAGATCCTCTTTGCTGGTTATCTTGAAGTCTACAATACAATATTAATAGCTGTAGTCACCATAAAGCACCAGACTTTATTCTTCCTATTTAACTGTGACTTTGTAACTTGGTTCTTCATCCCCCGGTTTTTTGTTTGTTTGTTTGTTTTTCTTTTTTGGTAAGATATATGTAGCATAAAGATTTCCATTATAAGCATTTTTAAATATACAATTGCATGGATTTAATTATATTCACAATGCTGTGTAACCACTATCTCTACCCATTTTCAAAACATTTTGTAATCCTGATCATATACTTTTTACCCATTATTATGGATTGAATTGTTTCCCCCCAAAACTTTAACATGTTGGAAACTCGGTCCCCACTGTGACAGTGTTAAGAGGGTGGGAAATCCTATTGTGGTAGTTGAAAGGTGGGGCCTTAAAGAGGTGATGAAGTTGATGGTTTAATGGTGGTCATGGGCATGGTTCTGAGGGCTCTGAAAGGAGAGCATGTGAGAGTCTCTCTCTGCTCTGCCAATTTCCATTTTTGCAATGTGATACCCTGTGTCACTGAAATCACCACTGAAGAAAGCTCTCACCAGATGTGTTCCCTGGACTTTAGACTTCCCAGCCTCTGAAATTGTAAGTAACAAATTTTTTTTTCTTACAAATTACACAGTTCCAGGTATTTATGTTATAGGCAACAGACTTGGACTGATATACCCATTAGCATTATTCCTCCTGTTTCTGGTAACCTGTAATCTACTCTTGTTTCTCAAATCTTTTTCCTTTTAATTTGTTTTTTCTCTATTGACACATGATAATTGTATATAATTATGGAGTACAATATAATATTTGTGTATATTGATACAGTGTGCAATGATCATATCATGATATTTAGCATATCTATCACTTCAAATATTTGTCACCTCTTTGTGTTGGGAACATTCAACATCCCCTCAACTACCAAAGGGCAGTGGGCAAAGCTGCTGAACAGAGCTGGAGAGACAGGGCCCTGCCCGCCACTTCTTGGGCACCGGGCAAAGAGCAGTGAAGCAGGCCAGTCAGCCACTTCTCAGGCAGTGGCAGAAGCCTCTAATCAGGGCTGCGGGGGGTCAGGGATCCACCAGCTGTGTCTCGGGCAGTGGGCAAGGCTGCTAGCTGGGACTGCAGAGAGGGTGCCAAGCCAGCTGCTTCTCAAACAACAGGGGAGGTAGAGCAGGCCTGCTGATGGGGAGCACCCAGCCAGCCACTTCTGGGACAGCAGGCAAGGCCACTAGATGTGCTGCAGAGGGGTCTCCAGCTAGCCACTTCTCAGGTGGTGGGCAAGCCCACAGAATAGGACTGCCTATAGGGGGCTGAGCCAGTCCCTTTTTGGCCTGCAGGCAAGGCTACAAAGAAGGCCTGTAGATAAGGGGCCCAGACAGCCAATTCTCCAGCGGTGGGCAAGGCTGCTAAATGTGCTTCAGAGAGAAGGCCCTGCCAGAGGCTCCTCGGGCAGTGGGCGAGGCCATGGAGCAGGCCTGCCAAGAGGGGCCCCAGCCAGCGGCTTCCGGGGCAGTAGGCAAGGCCGCTAGGCGGGACTGTTCAGGACGGAGCACTTGGCTGCTGCTTAGGGAGCGTGCAAATGCACTTTGCTTTTACTGGTCCAGGGGTATGTTTGTTATGGTAGGGACCTGTGAGTTGTTTTTCCAGGTTAGGAGCCTAGGTGTACAGAACTCAGCCCAGGGAAGGGTGGCGGGGGCTGGGGGTTGGGGGATAAAGATCAGATCTTTCTGTCTAATCTCTGGGACAATTCCTGATTAGAAAAATAAGTTGGAGAAGGAAGTGGCATTTATTTAGATCGATAATCTTCAGAGCTTAAACTCAAGCAATAATCACAAGCCCCCACCTTTTTACCCTGCTGTGTAGAAGTGGCAGAAATGCGCCCTTTGTTAATATTTTTAGCAGACAAAAATTTTACCAAGTTAATGTGTTTATAATGAATACATGCTCTTTATGAGACAGAAAAATGCTGTTTATTGAACTACAAAAAATATTTGGGTGGAATAAATTAACTGCTATTTACATCTATCTTTTTGGGTTAATTCCTAAACATCTATGACCAAAGCTGTTATAAGAGCTGTAATGACTAGTGTAAAGCACTTTTTTTACATACAGAGAGATAGTTTTCCCTACCCAGTATCCTCCTAAACTGCAAATCAAATATATGAACTTGGCCTCATATGAATGTCATTTGTTGGAAATTCAGTTGCGATGTACTGTCTTTCCTATTCTTTCAAAGATAATCCGGCTTCCAGCCACCTCTGGCAAATCCTGAGGTGCACTTCCCAAAATAGCTTCTTGTATTGGTCCCTAGCTAATGGTGAAAAAATAACCTGATTTTTATAAAGGTGAGGCTGTTCCTCAGCATAAAATAATACATGGTGTTATCAGGAGGAAATTAAAGGAGTATATGAAGTTTCAAAATCTCACTCATATTTTTCTATTTTACTGTATAGAACCAATGAATCAAATGAATGGTTTATGCTCGATGTTCCTCTCTCCAGTTCAAGCTTTTTTTCTTTTTGCAGGGAGGGAAAAAGGGAGAGCAGAGCTCAGAGAGTGGGACACTGTCCTAGCTTCTTTTCACATCTCTCTGGTTTCCCATCAGAGCAATAGAAATTGAGAAACTATTACCATTTTTCTCCCTGGTCCCTCTGGAGATACAATTGGAGAAGAGAAGAACTAAACCATCTGTATCAGCCAGAATTCTTCAGAGAAGCAACACCACATATACATGGATATATAAAAATTACATATACATATAATAGGCTAAGTGTATATGTATATATGAGTGTGTGTGTATATATAAGTGAGTGTGTGTGTGTGTGTATATGTTTTTGAGCAGACTACTGATGTTTGACCAGACACCTGGGTACCAAAGTCTAAACAAATTTATTACATAAAATTTAAATATCACATAGTCCTACGGATGTCTCAAATTGTTGAGCTTCCAGAAATTATTTTTTTACATGTCATTGTACCAGATCTATAAATATATTTCTCTTTTTGAAAATAAATTCTAGAAATTTCAAAATGATTGCTTCATACGCATAGCATAGGCCTTTTAAAAGTAAATGAAATTATGTCACAAATAAATTTTAGATTTGTTTAAAGATAAGAGAAAAGGTCTAAAATATTTCAGGTTCTGTATAAATGTAGGAATAGGTCAGAATTTGAAAGCATTTTAAATATATGACTGGAATTAAAGCAACGCAGCTAAGATCAACACACACACTAGGCCAGAGTGTGGCATCTCCTTCTTGAGGGATTTTTTTCTTTTTACAGGAGAGAGAAATACAACTTTTTCAGGAGTTTACATTCTCTGTAATTGCTTTGGTTTCAGTAAATGAGGTCAAGAAGAAAGGGGAGTGTTTTATTATTGCCAAAAATTCAACAATAAATAGAGAAAATGTGGAACTAATTTATTTTATGACTCCCACAAATTCAACACCCCATTGTTGTAAAATGTCCTTTCATTTATTCATTAATATTGTTATTCAACATTATTGCATGCCAGCTATGTCCTGACCTTTCTCATGTGTACTGGCAGTACAATGATTCTTAGCCTCAAGGCAATAATTCCAGAAGGAATTGGTTTTGTTTATAAAATAACTGTGAGGCAGAGAGATAACATTTTTTTCTGCACATAAATGCATAAACATTGCCTGTATGGCTACATCACCTGCCAGACAGGTGCATCAGCCAAGCTGAGGCAATGTTTGTGTGTGCTTAGTACCATCCCTCTTTGAAGTATTCCTCCTTCCCAACACACTCACCATCCACAGTCCCAAACCCATTATTTTTCTTTCTCTCCTGGCCCCTTGGAGTTTTTCCTCAATGTAGCACTGATGATAAAGTGATTCATTTTTTACCTGTTTCTTATTCACCCTTATGTGCCCTGCTCTCAGCACAGTGCCTAGAATAGAATAAAAGATTAATAGAAAATTTTGTAGTGAATGAATGGTAATTCACAATTATATGAACATCAAAACCTGCTCTGGGTAGGAAGTTAGGGGGAGGAGGAAAACATACTGCACTCGCTGACCAAGCAGGCATTGCCAACCGTGGGCTGTCCACATTACTACCCCACGTTACTATCTTCGAAACACGTGGTGCTAAAAGAATGAGGACCCTTTCTTAATCTAAAAGAATTCACCTCTAAAGCCCTAAGGCACCTATTATATGTCATAAATTAACTTGCCTCTTATGCAACTAGAATGTTCTGTACCATCCTTAAGAAAATTAAAACAGTCACACCCAAACAATTTTCTGTGTTCTGCGATCCAGAAGAGAACACTCAGTTGAGAAAGGCTGGGTGGGAGCCTCCCTCGTGGCTCAGGGGCAATCCTTTCATACTGTATCAATGCGATTACACTGAGTAACTGTAGATTACCATTCCTCACTCAAGGCTCGTTCCCTCCATTTCCTTCTATCCTGTTTAACCTTGATCGGTTTAATTCTGTACTGGTGACAGGAGTCCACATTTTAACTAGTATTTTAATGCATCATTAGTGGGTAATTGTTCCTCCCTTCTTAAGTCAAAAGCCTCTTTGTCAACTTTTCTACTGCATTATCACGGGCTCAGGCAGTGGTAATCCCATGCTTCTGGTCCCTTTTTAGAGTAGCACATTCCTCGTGCACTTTCTGATATTTCTCAGTTGGCCATGAGGACAGTCAATGCCAGGGACTTCAGAACATTGGGGAGGAGGGGAAAGGGACCTAGAACCCCCCTATCAAGTCTGCTATAATGTAGGCAGCATAGAAGTTAGTCCAGGGACAGCCAGAACTCAAGGTGGAGGAAGTCAGGAGCACTGAGCGTTCCCCAAACTGCAGATGCCTGCTGACCAGCTGACTCACTATCTTACTTCCCATTCATTACTCTTCTGAGAAAACCAGGACCCCTTCTCCTTCATTATACTGCTCTAGTTAAGAGCCCAAACCTCAGAGCAGCTGGGACCAGAAGGTCAAACCAAGGATGTGTGATCACTTTATATAAATCCTTGATACAAGGAGAAAAGAACTTTTTCCTTCTGTTTCCATTAAACAACATAAGGCTGGGCTTTTGCTTAATCAGAATACATCTTGGCTATTTTCTCTGCTATTTTACCACTATCGTCTGCCAACCATTCTTTCAAAATAGATGCGACAAGAACAGTGCAACCTGTGTGTCTCTCCAGCAACAGTAAGTACAGAATTATTATAGACAGGAGAGGCACATTTTTTATGGATCCTTATTTGGCCACTGAATTTCTAGAGTTAAGGTCTACATCTAAAATCCCGAACAGTACATGTAGCGGCCTGGAGACATTTTCTACTGCCACTCCAAATTCTTGTGTGGATAAATGATACTGATAGATAGAACAATTCATTCTGTTATAGTTTCTCTTTGTGTGGGTGCGGGATTTGCCATCATTTAATATCTTTAAAAGTAAAAAACTGGTCCTACACAAACTGTTCCCTTCCTCAAAGGCCTACATCTGTCATGGATGTGTGGACCAGACAAAATAGGTCCCCATTCAATGTGGGTAACTGAGGAAAATGAGATAAAGTATACTTTCATACCTCCCGATAATTTGTCTCTTCAGATGAACTATTAGAATAATAATGTATTTGGTCATCTAAACACAGTATTTTCCAAATATAAATATATATATTTTGATAGCACTATACTAAGAATTTTATATATATATATATATATATATATGTATATATATATATATATATATATATTCATTTAATATTTAAAAGCCCCATGCAATATATGCTGTTATTAATCTCATTTTATGTACTAGGAAACTAAAGCACAGACAGATAAGGTCTAAGATCACATAGTGAATAAGTATATAAAGATAATATTAAAAAGTAATATTGTTAGGAACAGAATAATACCTCTTGTCACTAAATTTTATTTCCATCACTATTTAATTTAACCTTGGCTCAGAAAAAGTTCTATTTTCTCAAAAAATGAAAAAAATTCCCTTGTTTCAGGTGAGGCCTGGCCTCCTAGCTATTTCCCATTCGCATATTATAACACAGTGGATCCTCCTGTTGACAAGTCTATTTTCTCAAAAAAATGAAAAAAATTCCCTTGTTTCAGGTGAGCCTGGCCTCCTAGCTATTTCCCATTCGCATATTATAACACAGTGGATCCTCCTGTTGACAAAATTAAATTGAGGCTACTTCTCACCGAATATTCTCACTATGAGTAAAAACTTCTATCTGTTCATGTGGTGATTCCATATTCCTTCTCTTTTCTGCATCAAAAACACAAAAACTAAGAAGGTTTCTGAAATCTTAAGTGTTTCCCCAAAATAGACATTCTAGTGATTATCACCTCCCAACCTAAAAACTTATGAAGCAACCAAATTGCTGGTTCATTCAAATAGCCATCTTCTCCTCACCCGAGCTCTTCCCTGCTACAGCACTTGGAAATTTCTAGCTAGCCTGTGTTTAACAAAGATGATTCCTTACTGGGGCTTTGCCCCTGGAACATCTAAAAGCACAATTTAGCAAAAGCAGTTGCTTTTAAATAATTATATACTGCTTTCCTCTGTAGGTACAAGTGTCTTGTGAATTCTAAGAGAGCCTTTTACCTAAACCAATTACAGAGAACTAGGTCCCCCAAATAAAATTTGCTGCATTTTAACTCCTAGGCAAATTCAAGGTAACAAATGGCCTCAGGTTCCACTGTGTACACAAAAGAAAATTTATATCTCCTCAGTGTGTGTTTTAATTCCTAGTCTCCTCTCCAAATGATGAAGCTACTTTAATTAAGAATTCTTCACAAATACTGATAGTCAACTCTGTACCCATAAATACGTATAAATAAAAATAATTTAGAAAAAAAAAAGAATTCTAGACTCCCAGGTTTTTAAAGCAACGGTCTATTTAGTGATAGAAACAGAAACTGCACCGCCCAGCATATCTCTCTCTTCCTCCCATCCTTCGTCTTCCCCTCAGCCCCAGGGATGGGAACCTCTCACAGACAACGTCCTGGGGGATTATGGAGTAGAACAGGCCATAGAATTCTCAGACTAATCTTAAATACACAGTTCACTGTAGGCACCCACAGTTATTTGTCTAGGAGGCTGCATAAAGGTAAAAGTCAGGATTCTCAGAAGGCCCACAACAAAATGAACCCATAATCAATAAAAGCCAACTCTGAACACTCACTGTGTGCCAGCCAACTTTCTAAATACTTCATATTTTTAAATCATTTAGTCTTCAAAAACAAACTATGAGGCCGGTACCATTCTTATAATCCACATTTTACAGATGAGAAAATTGAAGCACAGAGAAGGTAAGCAACTTGCCAAGATCACACAGCTAGAGTCAGAACCAAACATTTGAACCCAGGCATTTTAGCTTCCGAATCCCTAAGCTAAATTGCTATGTTCTAGCTGCCTCTCAAAGGAGTTTTATACTGTCTCTCCTACTCTTGATAGCCTCAGAGATGAAGAAACAGTAGGTCAGCTTCTTACCCAGGGGTTCTTGGAGAGAACCAATTTCAGAAATCCTCTTGTTGTTGGCAGGTTGGTGGAGATGACGGGAGGACATTCTTTTGGATATTCTCTCATAAACATTTACCCCATAGGAGAACACTTATAATTCTCATATTTGTCTAACAGAGAACCTTTGGACATGTTTATTTGACTTTCCAAGACAGAAGTAAACAGTTGTTAATGCCTTCCATTCATACTTATATTAATGACACATTAATAATCCAGTGAATACCCAAAGCACCAACGTAGGTCACAAATGATACAAGCAGAGCAGCACACCTGGAGGGTGAGTGATTTCTCAGCCCATTTTATCCCACTACATCCAACCGGTATGAATTTGTTGATGGAAACATGTCAGTTTCAACCTTTTCAGTATTCCTGACATTTATTTAGATTCAAGGAATAAAAAGGAAATTACATTGTAGGCTACAAAAGCAATCAAGTCATTGGACCATCTCCACTGCAGTGTTTCAAACTAGCAAATTCTATTTCTCTTTGGAAATTCAGATGATTTAGAATCTAGAATATAAGTTAAAATATAAGGAGTTTTGTTGATCTTGTTCACTGATGTGTTGCAGATGCCTAGAAGTGTGCCTGGCAGGTAGTAGGCACAGAATATACCTTGCTGAATGAAGGAGTTAGAACAAAAGAATTCTTTCTGAGTCTGGTTCCATTCCCAG